>NW_017674033.1:84710-111144 GCF_001879085.1 Nicotiana attenuata
TATATATATATATATAACCCTAAAATATTAAATAGAAGAGCTCACAGGGAAAGAACATAATTGTAATAATTTATTTATTTGGACTAAAATAACTTCTACGTTAATTTTTTTAATATTTAATATTTTAAAATCTTGTCTATGAATTCTTATTATAAATATATAGTAAGGTTTAATAAAATTAGTTTAATAAGGATTCTCCGTATTGGTAATACATTACCACCACTCTATAATTTTCAATACCAAAATAAAAAAAGTAATGTTAAACGGACTCATAAAGTGTTGAAATTGAGAGAGAAAAATTCTCATAATAATCTATTATTATACTATATTTGAACAGCCTTCTTACTCAAATGATAGTTTTTTATTATTAATTTTTCGTGTAATATAGAAAAATATACCCATTTATTAAAGATAGCTAAGAAATTTTTAAGAATATAAATGTGTGAGAAAAAGAAAGAAAAAGATTGGTAAGAGTAAATACCACTAATAATTTTGCAAACATAAAGATCTAAAAGTGAAATGTCATATCGATCTTTTTACTCTTTGAAAATAAAATTTATGGTGGATAAAATTACAATTACGGTTAAATATTCAAACATGAAATGAACTAATATTAAGAATATGAATCAACAGAAAATAAATTATTTTTTATGTTAAAACCAAATAATCAAATCTTTCAATTAATTATCTAGCAAGATAATCTAATTAAATTATTTTTTAAATTTATCATATGAGTAAAATTATTTTTCAAGTTTAAAAAAACTTAGGGTACATAAGTTTATTCCATAAAAAGAGTGTTATAGATCTAAAAAAAATAGATCAAAAAGTTAAAAGGATTAGTATAATATTAAGAAGGTCATACAAGTATTTAAGGAAGCACAATAAAAGCTAAATCCCTAACAAGAATAAGCTTTCAAGACTATATTATAAAAAGTTGACTCTGGTATAGGGAATGTATTCGGCGGAGTCGAAATAATAATCTTATGTCATGCATTAGAAATAATAATCTTATGTCATGCATTACTTGCAAATGCCATATCAAGAGGCATGATATTGTTAGTACCACAAATATATCAAAGCAGAGAAATAGTGCTAAATTGAAAAGGAAAGCCAAAGTGATAATATGGGATGAAGCGCTTTTGGCTAAGCGTCAAATGATCGAAACAACCTCCCAGAGTTTTAGAGATATATTGGATATCAATGAACGGTTTGGTGGAAAAGTAATAGTTTGGGAGGTGATTTCTGTCAAGTACGATCAATAGTTCCAAAATTCACGAAAGCAGAAATTGTAAAAGCTAGCTTGCCAAAATTATACTTATGGCCTTAAATGAAAAATATTCAAATGACAAGAAATATAAAAGTAAGAACAGATCCAGCATTCAGTAAAAGATGATTTGGTTCTTCTAGAACACTTGGTTATCAACCCCAATGGTAATAATAATGCATTTAATAAGGAAAATATTTCCATCATTAGATTAAAACGTAATTCATGCAAATTATATGATAGAAATTAAAGAGCTATCTTAGCTAGAAGAAATGAATATGTTGATAAACTAAATAAAAGGTTGATTCCTAAGTTTTATGGTGAGAACAAAATATGTTTCAGTTTTGACTCAACAGAAGATGATGTCAACAATTACTACCAAGAAGAATACTTAAATACTTTAATACCAAATGGCCTTCTACTGTACATGTTTGTTGTCAAGTTCATTGTTTCTAACGTATGTTAGTGTCACCATATATATAATAGACTAAGTTAAAATTGATCTTCCATTTGCATATTGATTTTGACAAAAAATATGCTCATCATGCTGAAAAATTAGATCCGTTGAATAGCTTATGTAACAATACGCATATGGTATATAGAAGTTTTGGCAATAAAGTCAAACATGCACAACTTATAATACTGATCAATGTGCTTCTAAGTAGGGCTTTTCATTTGAATCGCATATCAGAAATCCGAACCGATCCGCTCAATTTCGGATTTTAGATTTCGGATATTTGGATCGGATTTCGGATTATGTTTATTAAAATTTCGGATATTCGGATCGGATTCGGATTGATATAAATTTTAATCCGTATCCGATCCGAAATCCGAAATTATTAGGGCATGTATAAATACTAAGCTTTAATTTCGGATAGTCAGTACTTCCTTTACATCTTCCTCCAAGTTATTACCTTTATAATTGATGGATTTAGCTATATTGGCACCATAGTACTCTCATAATTCCAGAAACATGAATTTTTCTTACTGTATTGCCTCTTTTACAAAGAAAATATACATATGAGTTTGTAACTTTGAGGCATCATAATCCGATCCGAAATCTGAAATATTGATCCGAACCAAACTTTAAAATTCGATCCGATCCGATATTAATTCGGATCGGATTCGGATTGCATTTTGTAGAATCCGAAATCCGAAATGTGCTAAATTCGATCCTATCTAATCCATGCACACTCCTACTTCTAAGTATGCGTTTATCTCCGCATTCCACTTCCGTCTTCTGAAACTCAAGAATATCCTTTTAAATTTGTGTGAAACTAATTTTCAGTATGTTTATGTTTTGTAGCTATAATAAATAAAGCGCAAGGACAAATATCCTAAATATTGGACTATATATACAACGATATGTTTTCTTACACGAATAAATATATGTTGCATTTTCAAGAGAGATATCAAAATTGACAACAAGAGTTCTGCTTATGGCAGAGCAACCAAAGCATTAGAAGAAAATATATACAAAAAAATCATCTATAAAGAAGTGTTCGGTAAGATCATGACCGAAGCTACACTATGATAAGGGTAGCCAATTGACCACCCTTCGTCGAAAAATTACACTACGTATATAGGTAAAATATTAGGTTTTAGAGGTATACAACATATATTGAATACCCTTTGACAAAGATTATTTTTTATTTCTTTCAAGTTTGAACACCCTACGGAAAATTTCTGGCTTCGCCACTGGATAAGATACCATCACATTAGATATTTTTAAACCACAATACATAATTATCTACTTAACATGACTAAATTGATCATTTATGTAAGTTCTGATGATGTCCTTTCATTATGAGTTCACGTATTATACTAATATAATAATATTTTTCGGTATTTAGATGATTGTTATATTATTATATATAAAATTTCTCTCATTAATTAAATTGTGTTGTTCGTTCATATAAATAAATATTTAAACCATCATATGCCATTATTAATGTGTAACGCACGTTTATAGATACTAGCATGAAGATTAAAATCGAGTAACAGGGACATAATTTGTGTACCTGTTAACAACAGCGGAAGATTTTTGTAGAATCTGCTCCGATCAATTTGCCCGAATCCGATTTCGTCTCTCTTGGAAACGAAATTCTTGTTCACGAACTAATTACCTTCTTCTTGCTTTTAGTGTGTTTCTATCTTTGTAGGGAGGATTTCTCAGAGTATCTTTTTGTGAAGAAGGGGAGCGTTGATTGTATAGAGAAGGGAAGTTGTCAGCGAAAAAACTGTCGTGAAACTGACCCACGTTAATCCCCACGCTCCCCCTTACTTCTCAACGTGTTGTAGTTTTATTTTAGGAGTTAAACCTTTCCTAGGTAACTTCCCTTAATCATATCTCCTTTAAAAATAGGTCGGACCAGTCCATATGGGCGACCCAAACCCAATATCCAACATCTCCCACTTTGCACATGATGGCATAGACCCAAACCAGTGCTATGTGGGAAAAAACACACGTAATTCATACTGGTAAATAGATCGTGCGACCTGCGAGCATTAAGAGCTACATTATTCTTACACCATTTAAGGTTGTTTAATAGCTCTACGTAGAAATTCAATCACATGCGGAAAGGATTCACTACTACCATGAGGATCTTACTATTACTCGAAATACCCCAGACATTGTTGGCTATTCTAGTAGCTAGTTATCCGATCCCTCATCCTCGTAAAGAGGCAAACTCGAGTTCATGTTTAATTTTGTATCCACAATTACACCCAATACTGTGACGACCCGGCCAGTCATCTCATGAGTTACCGCTCCATTTTCCCCCATTTCTGCTTCTTATTGTTTTGTTTATCCGTGTTTTATGGTATCGGGTTGGTCGGATTAAATCCGGATTGATTTTGGTGAAGTTTGAGACACTTAGTCTCTTTTAAGAAGGTTTAAGTTGGAAAAGTCAACCGGATGTTGACTTATGTGTTACAGGGCTCGGATGGGAGTTCTGATGGTTCGGTTAGCTTTGGGAGGTGATGTGAGACTTAGGAGTGTGATCGGAATGGGTTTTTGGAGGTTTGCAGAAGATTTAGGGTTGAATTGGCGAAGTTGATATTTTGGCGATTTCCGGCTGGTAGGCGAGATTTTGATATAGGGGTCGGAATGGAATTCGGAGAGTTGCATTAGCCTCGTTATGTCATTTGGGATGTGTGTGCAAAATTTTAGGGGTTTGGTTGGATTTTTGATCAAAAGCGTAATTTTGAAGATTTTAGAAACTTAGGCTTAAATCCGAGGTGTTTTGGTTGATTTGATGTTGTTTGAAGTATTTTGATGATTGGAACAAGTTTGAATAAGGTATTAGGATATGTGTGTGCTTTTTGTTGAGGTCCCGGGGGCCTCGGGGTGATTTCGGGTGGTCAACGGAGAAGTTGAGATGTTATTGCAGCTGCTGAAGTTGTTGTTTCTGGTGTTTTCGCACCTGCGATTTGGGGACCGCACGTGCGGCGCCGCACATGCGGAAGGGGAGCCGTAGAAGCGGATTTGAGAGGAAGAGTCAGGAACCACAGATGCGGTAGTTTGACCGCACCTGCGGAGTCGCAGGTGCGAGAGTTGATCGCAGATGCGAATTTGGCCTATTAAGTGATTTCCGTAGAAGCGGAGGAAAGACCACAGATGCGGTACCGCAGAAGCGGATTGTGCTGCAGATGCGGAACAACTGGATATAAGAAATAAAAGAGTCCTTCGCGAATTTTGGGTTATTTCACCATTTTTTACTTCGGCTTGGGAGCTTTTGGACGATTTAGAAGGGGGATTTCAAGGGAACTTCATTGAGGTTAAGGATTTTGGACCTAAAACTCGTTCCTATGCTATTATTTCATGTATTAGAGCTAGAATTTGTGGAAATTAAGGGTGAAAATTGGGGAAAGCTAGGGTTTAGGATTAGAGACCTATGATTGAGATTTTGATGGGCCATTTGAGGTCGGATTTCTGAGTTTGCGGTATGTATGAACTCGTGGGAAGATAAGGAATCTATTGGTGTATAAATTGTCGAATTCTGAGATGCGGGCCCGGGGGTCAGGTTTTGGTAATTTCGGGAATTGTGTTAATTATTGATTGTTTTCGCTTGGGCTTCGTTCCCTTAGCCTATTTTGACGTCCTCGTTCTGATTTTGGATAGATTCGACGCGAGTGGAGGCCGATTTGAGGGGCAAAGGCATTGCGAGCTAGAGATTTGACCGGCTCGAGGTGAGTAATGATTGTAAATGATGTTCTGAGGGTTTGAAACCCCTGATTGAACATCGTAGTGCTATATTGAGGTGAGGCACACGCTTGATGACGAGCGTGACTATTGGGGATTGTGACTTGGTCCGTCCCGATTGATGATTTTACCGCGTATTTGACTGAAATCTATTTGCTATCATCATTATTTGGGCAGAATGCCATACTTGGGCTTCGTGCCAACTATTTGAACCCTCCGGGGGATTTTATTGATAATTCCTCACTGTTTTGACTTTATACTTGAACTCAATCATGTTATTTTCCACTGCTTTTATACTCTGCCATGTTTACTCCCTTTTAATACTTATATGATATTTATGATGTTTTAGGCTGAGAAATACTGTTTTACTACTGCCCGAGGGGCTTGTGAGAATTTTTGATTGAGTAAGGCCGAGGGCCTATGTTGTGAGGAAACACTGATATTGATTTGAGGCCGAGGGCCTGAGATATGTATGCCACGAGGTGGCTTGATTGATATGAGGCCGAGGGCCTAGTGATGATGCCACGAGATGGCTTGATATTGCGTTTGGGCCGTAAGGGGCCCCTCCAGGAGTCTGCACACCCCCAGTGAGCGCGGGTACCCAGTATGATGTGAGATTGAGCCCGAGGGGCTGGTATGATTCGGAGATATTGCCCGAGGGGCGGAGTTGTTGATACTGTGCCGAGGGGCAAACTTCTATGTGTTCATTATTCCTTAATTGCCTGTCATTTTCCTGCTTTCCTATTGAAAAAGGATTTCTATTTATCTCTTGACTGATTTACTTTTTTCAAATGGTTTTACTGCTTCATAGTTTGCCCTGTGCCTTACGTGATTTCTCGCTTTCAGTCTTTATTTACATTTGTTACTCATTGAGTTGCAGTACTCACGTTACTCCCTGCACCCTGTGTACAGATTCAGGCGTAGCTGGTTCCGCTCCCGAGTGCTGATCCTTCCAGCTTCAGGCGGACATTCGGACTACACGAGGTAGCTGCTTGGCGTCCGCAGTTTCCGTGTTTCTCCTCCTTTATCATTTCTATCTTGTTTCAGACAGATGTACTAGTTTACAGACTTAGCGGACTGGTATTATGACTTATAGATGCTCATGACTAGTGACACCCCGGTTAGGGCTGTGTTGGGTTGTACTTACGCATCATTATGATATTATCTGCTACTTAGTACTATTAAATCATGTTTTAGCCTGTTTTCTTGATGTTTAGGTGTTTAACTTCGAATTTGGAAATAGTTGGCTGGTCTTGTCTTCACGAGAGGCGCCATCACAACCGGGTCCAGGAATAGGGTCATGACAGTTGGTATCAGAGCCTAGGTTACATAGGTCTCACGAGTCATAAGCAGTTTTAGTAGAGTCTCGCGGATCGCTATAGAGACGTCTGTATTTATCCTCGAGAGGCTGCAGAACCTTTAGGAAACTTCATATTCTTGAAATTCTTGTCGTGCGAATTTGTTGATCCGGGTACTAAGCTTCTGTTATTCTATTCTCTCACAGATGGTGAGGACGCGCGCTACCGGACAGGGTGAACGACCACCAGTACCACCAGTCGGGGCCACTAGAGGCCGAGGACGCGGTCGTAGTCGTAGTAGAGGCAGAGCAGTGAGGACAGTACCTGCAGATCCACCAGCTGCCCCAATTCAGGACCATGTCCCAGCTGTGGACACTCCAACAGCACCAGCTGTGCCTATTGTGATTTTGGGTCTTCAGGAGGCCTTGGCTCAGATATTATCAGTTTGCACTGGCCTAGCTCCGGCGGTTTCAGCCACTACAGCCGCAGCTACTTCTCAGGCCGGGAGAGGCAGTCAGACTCCCGCCGCCCGCACACCTGAGAAGGTCGTGCAGGGACTTCAGACGCCGGGGGAACACCCAACTCAGCCGATTGCCGCTGCTCAGGACTATGTAGTTCCTGCCATGCTAGAGGATGAGCAGCACAAGTTGGAGAGATTTGATAGACTTCAGCCTCCGACCTTCAATGGAGCAGATGGCGAGGATGCCCAGGGCTTTTTGGACAAGTGTTAAAGGGTGCTTTGTACAGCCGGTATTCTGGAGACCAGCGGGGTCGCTTTCACTACCTATCAGTTTTTATGACCTGATTTTACTTGGTGGGAGGATTTTGAGAGGCGTAGGCCTGTTGGCGTAGTACCCCTTTTCTGGCAGCAGTTCTCCGTTCTCTTTCTGGAGAAGTATGTGTCGCAGTCTCGCAGAGAGGAGCTGCGTAGACAGTTTGAGTGGTTGTGTCAGGGGGAGATGACCGTGTCACAGTATGAGTTGAGGTTCTCTAAGTTCGCTCATCACGCCATCTGGTTGTTCCCGACAGATAGAGAGAGGATCAGGAGGTTTGTCGATGGTCTTACTTATCAGCTTCATATTCTCATGACCAGGGAGAGGGTGACTGGTGCTACATTCGAGGAGGTTGTGGATATCGCCCGGGAGATTTAGTCTGTTCGTCGCCAGGAGCGAGAGGAGAGGGAGGCCAAGAGGCCTCGAGGATCTGGTAGCTACAGTGGTGCTCCTTCGAAGGGCTAGTTTCAGCACGGCAGAAGACAGTTCCGACATGGTCAGTCAGATAGCCCAAGTTATCGTAGGGCGTCATCGGATCATGGCTCTCACAATTCACATTAGGGCCATTCTTCACTTAGTTCCCTTCCAGCTCAGAGCTCAGAGCTCATCCCGTGCTCCATCAGTCCAGGGCTCTTCTATGTTGAGTGCATCTTTAGTCACTCCGGTGCGGGGGGTCCCCATCAGTCCCCTTCTCCAATACCTGGGAGTTGTTACGAGTGTGGAGAGATGGGCCACATGTGGAGGCAGTGTCCCCGTCGTGTTGCTAGTTCATCCCAGCAGAGGAGCCAGTCATCGGCTTCAGCGCCAGTTGCTTCACCACCACCCGCCCAGCCAGCTAGGGTGGGGGTCAGTCAGCTAGGGGTCGCCCCAGAGGGGGAGGTCGATCAGGGGGCGGTCAGGCCCGTTTCTAAGCTCTTCCAGGCAGACCCGATGCTATCGCTTCAGATGCTGTGATTGCAGGTATTGTTTCAGTCTGCCATAGAGATGCCTCTATATTATTTGATCCTGGTTCCACCTATTCTTATGTGTCATCATACTTTGCTTGTTATTTGGGTATGCCCCGTGAGTTTCTTACTTTACCTGTTCATGTATCTACCCCGGTGGGCGATACTGTTATTGTAGACCGTGTGTACCTGTCGTGTGTGGTGACTATTGGGGGTCTGGAGACCCAAGTGGATCTTTTATTATTGAGTATGGTGGATTTTGATGTCATTTTGGGCATGGATTGGCTATCTCTGTGTCGCGCTATTTTGGACTGTCATGCTAAGATAGTCACATTGGCTATATTGGGTGTGCCACGAATCGAGTGGCGAGGTGTGACTGATTATGTTCCTAGCAGAGTGATCTCTTTCTTGAAGGCCCAGCGTATGGTTGGGAAGGGTTGTCTCTCGTATCTAGCCTTTGTGAGGGATGTCGGAGCTGAGACTCCCAGCATTGATTTTGTCCCAGTTGTGAGGGATTTCCCTGATGTATTTCCTACAGACCTGCCGGGCATGCCGCCGGACAGGGAAATTGATTTTGGTATTGACCTGGTGCCGGGCACTCAGTCCATTTCTATTCCGCCGTATCGTATGGCACCAGCGAAGTTGAAGGAGTTAAAGGAGCAGCTTCAGGAACTCCTTGATAAGGGGTTCATTCTGCCTAGTGTGTCGCCTTGGGGCGCGCCAGTTCTGTTCGTGAAGAAAAAGGATGGCACTATGAGAATGTGCATTGATTATAGGAAATTGAACAAGGTAACAATTAAGAACAAGTATCCTTTGCCTCGCATTGATGATTTATTCGACCAGCTTCAGGGAGCGAGGGTGTTCTCTAAGATTGATCTCCGTTCGGGTTATCACCGGTTGAAGATCAGGGATTCGGATATTCCTAAGATGGCCTTCAGGACCAGATATGGTCACTATGAGTTCCTGGTTATGTCTTTTGGGCTGACCAATGCCCCAGCAGCGTTCATGCATTTGATGAACAGCGTGTTCCGGCCTTATCTTGACTCATTTGTCATAGTTTTCATTGATGATATTCTGGTATATTCGCGTAGTCAGGAGGATCACGTGGAGCATTTGAGGGTTGTGTTGCAGAGATTGAGGGAGGAGAAGCTTTATACAAAATTCTCCAAGTGTGAGCTTTGGCTCAGTTCAGTGGCATTCTTGGGACACGTGGTGTCCAGTGAGGGTATTCAGGTTGATCCAAAGAAGATAGAGGCGGTTCAGAGTTGGCCCAGACCGTCCTCAGCCACAGAGATTTGCAGGTTTCTTGGGTTGGAAGGCTATTATCGCCGGTTTGTTCAGGGATTCTTATCTATCGCATCTCCCTTGACCAAGTTGACTCAGAAGAGTGCTTCATTCGTATGGTCGGACGAGTGTGAGGACAGCTTGCAACAGCTCAAGACAGCCTTGACCACAGCTCCAGTATTGGTTTTGCCATCAGCTTCAGGTTCATATATCGTGTATTGTGATGCTTCGAGAGTAGGGATTGGTTGTGTGTTGATGCAGGAGGGTAGAGTTATTGCTTATGCTTCTCGTCAGTTGAATCCCCATGAGAAGAACTACCCCGTTCATGATCTGGAGTTGGCTTCCATAGTTCACGCGTTGAAGATTTGGAGGCATTATTTGTATAGCGTATCTTGTGAGGTGTTCACTGATCATCGCAGTCTTCAGGATTTGTTCAAGCAAAAGGATCTTAATTTGAGGCAGCGGAGATGGTTGGAGTTGCTTAAGGATTATGATATCACTATATTGTACCATCCGGGGAAGGTCAATGTGGTGGCCGATGCTTTGAGCCGAAAGGCAGTGAGTATGGGGAGTTTGGCATATATTCCAGTTGGGGAGAGACCTCTTGCGGTTGATATTCAGGCTTTGGCCAATCGGTTTGTGAGGTTGGATATTTCGGAGCCCAGTCGGGTATTGGCTTGTGTGGTTTCTCGGTCTTTCCTATATGATCGCATCAGAGAGCGCCAGTATGATGACCCACACTTGCTTGTCCTTAGGGACAGAGTTCAGCATGATGATGCCAGAGGTGTGACTATTGGAGATGATGGAGTGTTGAGGATGTAGGGTCGGATTTGTGTGCCCAATGTAGATGGGCTTCGGGAGTTGATTCTGGAAGAGGCCCATAGCTCGCGGTATTCTATTCATCCAGGAGCCACAAAGATGTATCAGGATCTGAGACAGTATTATTGGTGGAGAAGAATGAAGAAAGATATTATGGGATTTGTAGCTCGGTGTCTCAATTGTCAGTAGGTGAAATATGAGCATCAGAGACCGGGTGGCTTGCTTCAGCGGATGGATATTCCCGAGTGGCAGTGGGAGCGGATCACCATGGACTTTGTAGTTGCGCTTCCACGGACTTTGAAGAAGTTCGATGCTATTTGGGTGATTGTGGATAGGCTGACCAAGTTCGCGCACTTTATTCCTATCTGTACTACTTATTCTTCAGAGCGGTTAGTAGAGATATATATCCGAGAGATTGTTCGGTTGCATGGTGTCCCAGTTTCCATCATTTCAAATAGGGGCACTCAGTTTACTTCCCAGTTTTGGAAGTCTGTCCTGCGGGAGCTAGGTACTCAGGTGGAGTTGAGCACAGCTTTTCACCCTCAGACAGACGGGCAGTCCGAGCGCACTATTCAGATATTGGAGGATATGCTACATGCTTGCGTTATTGATTTCGGAGGGTCATGGGATCAGTTTCTACCACTTGCAGAGTTTGCTTATAACAACAGCTACCAGTCGAGTGTTCAGATGGCTCCATATGAGGCCTTGTACAGGAGGCGGTGTAGATCTCTAGTTGGTTGGTTCGAGCCCGGTGAGGCTAGGCTATTGGGGACAGATTTGGTGCAGGATGCCTTAGATAAGGTGAAGGTGATTCAGGAGAGACTTCGTACAGCGCAGTCAAGGCAAAAGAGTTATGCTGATAGGAAGGTTCGAGATGTGTCCTACATGGTTGGTGAGAAGGTTCTGTTGAAGGTTTCTCCCACGAAGGGGGTTATGAGATTTGGAAAGAAAGGTAAGTTGAGTCTGCATTTCATTGGGCCTTTTGAGGTACTTCGGAGGATTGGGGAGGTGGCTTATGAGCTTGCCTTGCCACCCAGCTTGTCGAGTGTGCATCCGGTTTTCCATGTTTCTATGCTCCGGAAGTATATTGGGGATCCGTCTCATGTTCTGGATTTCAGCACAGTTCACTTGGACGATGATTTGACTTATGATGTGGATCCAGCAGCTATTTCGGAGCGTCAGGTTCGGAAGTTGAGATCAAAAGATATAGCTTTGGTGAAAGCGCAATGGAGAGGTCGGCCCGTGGAGGAGGCTACCTGGGAGACCGAGCGAGAAATGCGGATCAGATATCCCCACCTATTTGAGGCTTCAGGTATGTTTCTTGACTTGTTCGAGGACGAACGTTTGTTTAAGTTGGGGAGGATGTGACGACCCGACCAGTCGTCTCATGAGTTACCGCTCCATTTTCCCCCATTTTTGCTTCTTATTGTTTTGTTTTTCCGTGTTTTATGGTATCAGATTGGTCGGATTGAATCCGGAATGATTTTGGTGAAGTTTGAGACACTTAGTCTCTTTTAAGAAGGTTTAAGTTGGAAAAGTCAACCAGATGTTGACTTATGTGTTAGAGGGCTTGGATGGGAGTTCCGATGGTTCGGTTAGCTTCGGGAGGTGATGTGAGACTTAGGAGTGTGATCGGAATGGGTTTTTGGAGGTTTGGAGAAGATTTAGGCTTGAATTGGCGAAGTTGATATTTTGGCAATTTCCAGTTGGTAGGCGAGATTTTGATATAGGGGTCGAAATGGAATTTTGAGAGTTGCAGTAGCTTCATAATATCATTTGGGATGTGTGTGCAAAATTTCAGGTCATTCGGACGTGGTTTGGTTGGGTTTTTTATCAAAAGCGTAATTTAGAAGATTTTTGAAACTTAGGCTTGAATCCAAGGTGTTTTGGTTGATTTGATGTTGTTTGTAGTGTTTTGATGATTGGAACAAGTTTGAATAAGGTATTAGGATATGTGTGTGCTTTTGGTTGAGGTCCCGGGGGCCTCGGGGTGATTTCGGGTGGTCAACGGAGAAGTTGAGATGTTATTGCAGCTGCTGAAGTTGCTGCTTCTGGTGTTTTCGCACCTGCGATTTGGGGACCGCACGTGCGGCACCGCACGTGCGGCACCGCACGTGCCGCACGTGCGGAAGAGGAGCCGCAGAAGCGGATTTGAGAGGAAGAGGCAGGAACTGCAGATGTGGTAGTTTGACCGCACCTGCGGAGCTTAGGTGCGGAGAGTTGATCGCAGATGCGAATTTGGCCTAATAAGTGATTTTCGCAGAAGCGGAGGAAAGACCGCAGATGCGGTACCGCAGAAGCGGCGATTATGCCGCAGATGCGGAACAATTGGACATAAGAATTAAAAAGAGTCCTTCGCGAATTTTGGGTAATTTCACCATTTTTGACTTCGGCTTGGGAGCTTTTTGGACGATTTGGAAGAGGGATTTCAAGGGAACTTCATTGAGGTAAGGATTTTGGACCTAAAACTGGTTCCTATGCTATTATTTCATGGATCAAAGCTAGAATTTGTGGAAATTAAGGGTGAAAATTGGGGAAAGCTAGGGTTTAGGATTGGAGACCTATGACTGAGATTTTGATGGGCCATTTGAGGTCGGATTTTTGAGTTTTGGTTATGTATGAACTCGTGGGAAGATAAGGAATCTATTGGCGTAAAAATTATCGAATTCCGAGACACGGGCCTGGGGGGTCGGGTTTTGGTAATTTCGAAAATTGTGTTAATTATTGATTGTTTTCGCTTGGGCTTCGTGCCCTTAGCCTATTTTGACGTCCTCGTTCTGATTTTGGATAGATTCGACGTGAGTAGAGGCCGATTCGAGGGGCAAAGGCATCGCGAGCTAGAGATTTGACCGGTTCGAGGTGAGTAATGATTGTAAATGATGTTCTGAGGGTTGGAAACCCCGGATCGCACATCGTAGTGCTATATTAAGGTGAGGCACACGCTTGATGACGAGCTTGGGGTCGTATATATAGTATTGGGGATTGTGACTTGGTCCATCCCGATTGATGATTTTACCGCGTATTTGACTGAAATCTATTTGCTATCATCATTATTTGGGCGGAATGCCATACTTGGGCTTCGTGCCAACTATTTGAACCTTTCGGGGGATTGTATTGATATTTCCTCACTGTTTTGACTTTATACTTGAACTCAGTCATGTTATTTTCCACTGCTTTTATACTCAGCCATGTTTACTCCCTTTTAATACTTATATGATATTTTAAATGATGTTTTGGGCTGAGAAATACTGTTTTACTACTGCCCGAGGGGCTTGTGAGGATTTTTGACTGAATAAGGCTGAGGGCCTATGTTGTGAGGAAACACTGATATTGATTTGAGGCCGAGGGCCTGAGATATGTACACCACGAGGTGGCTTGATTGATATGAGGCCGAGGGCCTAGTGATGACGCCACGAGATGGCTTGATATTGCGCTTGGGCCGTAAGGGGCCCCTCCAGAAGTCTGCACACCCCCAGTGAGCGCGGGTACCCAGTATGATGTGAGATTGAGCCCGAGGGGCTGGTATGGTTCTGAGATGTTGCCCGAGGGGCGAAGTTGTTGATACTGTGCCCGAGGGGCAAACTTCTATGTGTTCATTATTCCTTAATTGCCTATCATTTTCCTGTTTTCCTATTGAAAAAGGATTTCTATTTATCTCTTGACTGATTTACTATTTTCAAATGGTTTTACTGCTTCATTATAGTTTGCCCTGTGCCTTACGTGATTTCTCGCTTTCAGTCTTTATTTACATTTGTTACTCACTGAGTTGGAGTACTCACTTTACTCCCTGCACCCTGTGTGCAGATTCAGGCGTAGCTGGTTCTGCTCCCGAGTGCTGATCCTTCCAGCTTCAGGTGGACATTTGGAGTACACGAGGTAGCTGCCTGGCGTCCGCATTTTCCGTGTTTCTCCTCCTATATCATTTCTATCTTGTTTCAAACAGATGTACTAGTTTACAGACTTAACAGACTTGTATTATGTCTTATAGATGCTCATGACTAGTGACACCCCGGTTAGGGCTGTGTTGTGCTTACTTCCGCATTATTATGATATTATCTGCTACTTAGTACTATTAAATCATTTTTTAGCCTGTTTTCTTGATGTTTAGCTGTTTAACTTCGAATTCGGGAATAGTTGGCTGGCCTTGTCTTCACGAGAGGCGCTATCACGACCGGGTCCGGGAATAGGGTCGTGACAAATACCCTCATGGTTAGTGTAATGGTCTACCTATGAATACAGGTTAAATTACTAAATTTTAGTCGTCTTCCCTCTCTACTCGAATCTTTCCATTCCAAATCAACTTCTTTCCTAGACATGCACTGCATTGCCGAATCACTCATGGCTATTAGTGACATGCTAAAGTAGCAACACTGATTGGCACTTCAAGAGACAGTAAAAGGACAAAGGGTATTCTAATAAACGTTGATATAACTTCTTTGGGATATCACACAATGAAGAAGCAAGGATTCATTCTTCCATTATCCCATGGTCGATAGCACATGTGGTATGAAACACATGTTACAGTGTTCTCACCTTATATTGGCGTGTGTGCCTTATTCTTTTAATCATTCAACACCGTACAGATCTTGGTCTATGCACCTCCAAATGTCTAACCCGAGTTTCTCACTTTTATAATCCTCAAACCATCTTCTTAGAGAAACTTCTATCTGGCTTACAAAACAAGTCATAATCGAATAGTGAAATTCGTAAGTCTGATTAGTTGTCAAGATCGACCTCTACAAGTAAATATAATCTCACATCATCCAAGGTTCTATAAGGTCTATCTATTCACGATGCTTAATGTAAGAGGCGATTGCTCGTGTGAGAGAGCCAATCTCGCGACTTGTTCGACACACTTTATCAACAAAACATTCATCACATACACACCAGATATAAGCATAATTCAAGAGTCAAATATTAATGAGCATATTATAATACTTAAGTCATTTTAAAATACATAAATATGTCCATATCCTTCGCAAACCTAGAGCCATAACATGTTTCTCAAATAGGTCTCTAGATATGGCCTTTGTAAAAGGATCAGCAATCATGCTTCGCGTAGGAATGTACTGTAAATCTATCTCTCCACTTGCTACCATGTCTCTTACAAAGTTATACTTGATGTCAATGTGTTTGGTCTTGCTGTGATACTTAGGATCTTTTGTATATGCAATAGCCGATTGACTATCACAATATAGAGTCATGGGACCCTGAGAGTTCTTTGTAATATCCAAATGCTCAAAGAATCTCTTCAACCAAATAGCTTCTTGTACTGCAGACGCACAAGCCACGAACTCAGCTTCCATTATTGAATGGGCCGTATAGGTCTGTTTCTTACTTTTCCATGATATAGCACCACCATTAAGTAAGAAGGCATAACCGGATGTTGATCTTCTATCATTCCGGTCACCAGCCCAATCAGCATCTGTATATCCTCTTAAGTATAAATCATTTCCACTATAACATAGTGAATAATCTGCAGTTCCCTTCAGGTATCTAAAAATTCTCTTCACAACTTTCCAATGATCTCTTCCAGGATTAGATTGTACCTGCTAACTAGACCTACGGCATAATAAATATCTGGGCGAGTACACATCATAGCGTACATCAAGCTCCCGAGAGCACTTGAATATGGAACTTGAGACATGTCTTCCTTTTCATTTTCAGTCTTAGGACACATTTCAAGGCTTAAAGTTTCACCTCTCGCTATAGGAGTATCCACATATTTGCAACTATTCATGCGAAAATGCTCCAAAATTTTCTTTATATAAGTTTCTTAAGATAGACTCAATAACTTTTTGGAATGGTCTCTTTGGATCTTAACTCCAAGGATATAGTCTGCCTCGCCCATATCTTTCATGTCAAAACACTTTAAAAGCCATGACTTGATAGTTTTCAAATACTCCAAATTATTTCCGGCCAATAAAATATCGTCCACATAAAGAGAAAGAATTACAAACATCCCATTGGACCTCTTCACATAAATGCAATGGTCTTTATTAATCATGGTGAAATCATATGAGATAACCTCCTTGTGAAATCTCAAATAACATTGCCTTGAAAATTGCTTCAGGACATAAATAGATCTTTTCAATTTACAGACCTTCTTTTCTTGGCCTTTAACGATGAAGCCTACAGGTTGTTCCATGTAGATTTCTTCGTTTAGTTATCCATTGAGAAAAGTTGTCTTCACGTCCATTTGATGTAATTCCAAATCCAAACGTGCAACAATAGCAAAAAGTAAGCGAATTGATGTAAACTTCACAACTGGTGAAAATGTTTCCTCATAATCTATTCCAGCTTCTTGAGTAAAACCTTTTGCCACCAATCGTGCCTTGTATCTTTCTATTGACCCATCCGCTTTGCGTTTAGCTTTGAGAACCCATTTGTTCCCAATGGCTCTACGCCCAGGCGGAAGGTCAACTAGATCCCAGACTTTGTTGGTTTTCATGGACTCTAATTCGTCTTCCATTGCTTCCATCCACTCATCTTTTCCAAGGCTCGATAAAGCTTCAGTCACAGACTTTGGCTCATCCGTTTCTGTGGGAGATACTAAGAAAATATAATCTTCAATTTCATAAGTACTTTTGGGTATATTTTTCCTGGCACTCTTTCGTAGTTGAAATTCAGGTTCGTCAGAAGGATTTTGGGATTGGGAGTTCCCACTCCCACTCGGATCAAGAATAGGATCTTGATCAATTTGATTATTAACTGTGTTAGAAGACACTTGCTGACTATCTGAGCTCTACATTTCATAAAGAGGCTCTCAATTCTTTACTTTGCCCTTCTATGGAAAATCATTTTCCAGAAATATGACATATCGTGATTCAATCTCAGTAACACTTCCATCCTCTAATACACCAATGAACACATACCCTTTGGAGTGTTCTGAATATCTTATAAAGATACATTTTTGCCTTTTGGACTTAATTTGCCAAACTTGCTAAAGGAATCTTTTACATATGCAGCACAACCCCAAGGTCGTAAATCCTTTAAGTTTAGTTTATGACTAGTCCATAGCTCATAAGGAGTGGAAGAAACTGATTTAGAAGCACTTTGTTCAATATATAAGTTGCAGTCAATAACGCATCTCCCCAAAAGGAGATAGGTAAATTTACTTGTGCCATCATGGACCTTATCATGTCCAATAGTGCTCTATTCCTCCTTTGTTGCTACACCATTTTGTTGAGGTGTGTACGGAATAGTTAACTGTCTGGTGATTCCCTTTTCATTGCACAATACTTCAAATTCTTTTGACAGATATTCACGCCCTCTATCGGTTCTTAAGGTCTTAATCCTTTTGTCTAATTAATTCTCAACTTCATTGAAATATTTCTTAAAGCATTCAAGTGCGTCAGATTTATGAGAAATCAAATAGATATAACCAAAGCGTGTGAAATCATCAATGAACGTAATAAAATATAAAGCACCAGACCTAGCCCTCACATTCATTGGACCACAGATATCATAATGGATTAATTGCAATGGAATATTAGCTCTCCTAGCCTTTCCAAATGGTTTACGTGTAATCTTTTCGGCAAGACAATTTTCACAAGTTGGCATTTCAATTTTAGAGAAAGAACCTAGATGTCTTTCCTTAGCCAATCTATATCGATCCTGCCCTATGTGACCTAATCTTGCATGCCATGTAATAACATCAACATCATCGTTACTAGAATAACATGCCATAACACAACGGTCAACATAATAGTTATACGTAGAAGGATTAAAATCTAACACAATGAAACCATCATAACGATGTCCAAAACCATAAAAAACATTGTCTTGAGTAATTCTAAGACCACTGCAACTAAAGTTCAAATTGAAATCAAAATCTAGAAGAACAGATACAAAGACTAAGTTTCGTTGAATATCTGAAACATACAGGACGTCATGCAACATCAAAGATCGGCTACGACGCATGTCTATTCTGCAAGTGCCTATCCCTGTGACTTGAAGCTTTGCATTATTTCCCACATATACATGCTTTGATCCAGGTGAAACTCGAAGAAACTCTATGAACGCTTCTCTATCATGGCTCACATGGTCAGTGGCCCCTGAGTCTACAATCCACACAGGATAAGGTTCAGTTAGTAAAACAGTGCTAAAAACATATATAGCACTAAGAGATGCATTTTGAAATGCTACCTTTTTCGGGTCAGTGCACTCACGAGCAAAATGCCCTGGAACTTGGCAATTGCAGCACTTCATCTTACTCTTGTCTTTCTTCTTGTAGTACCGTTTTCCTTTCTTAGAATTTGGTTTGTTTCTTTTCTTGGAGGATCCTTCTCCGGTCTCCTTACCCTTTTTGTCATTTTTCCAGTTTCTCTTACGCTTGAAGCTTGATTTCTTTGTACCACTTGATTCTGCCACAAAAGCATTAGGTAAAGCTTTAGCAGCACCAAGTCGTTCGTCTTCAAGATCCACATGACGGGTAACATCAGCAAAAGTTTTGATGCTATCATTGTGGGTCAAGTTAACCTTCAGATGTTCCCAATTATTGGGAAGAGACCGAATCATTGCCTGAACTTGCTGCTCATCAGAGAGAACATGGCTAGTACTTTTGAGTTGAGCAATCATATTTGACATCACCCTTAGATGTTGCTTGACACCGTGATCATGATGCTTTTTGTACGTGTCAAACTTGATTGTCAGTTGTCGAAGGCGAGTCACAGTTGTACCCCCATATGCCTCTCTTAAATGTGCCCACATGGCTTGAACATTAGGATATTGCTCACATTCGTGGATGAGATCATCAGCAACTGAACTTACAATAATTCCACGTGTAGTGGAATCTTTTTTCTTCCAAATATTGTAAGTTTCCAGATCCCCCCTGTGTTGGGCAGTGTTACCTTACTCTGGGTGACTCATAGCATGGTTAATACTTTCAAGAGTATCTTGCTCTTCGAGTACATACCACATCTTATGACTCCAGATGTCGTAATTTCACTATTCAGTTTGTCACCCTTGTTCAAGTCAGCAATGATACTTTTAGATGCCATGTCTGTTATTAGAGACAATATTACAAGTTTAACTCATCAATATATACTTCAGTCAATTTATGCATGTGATTACACACTCAAGTAAATTAATTATAATATTAATTATACATTTAGTATAGAATCGAACAGTCACTACGTTTCCATTCATCATCTATATCTAAATATTTTTAATTAATATTAAAATCACTTCTTAATGTGTACTTTATTTCAAGTCTCAATCCATTACAATAAAGAATAATAATAAACAATGTATGTAACTGGTGAGACAAATAACATAATTTAAATTTTATTAAGATAAAACACATAATAACAATTTACATGTTTGCTAGGACATACATGTACCAATCGAACACTAACTCTTGCTCACATACGCTAAAAGGTGCACTAGACCAAACATCATGATAAATCTCAATTAAAATTTCACCTCAAGGCTCTCGAAGAGAGTCCGCTAAACTAGCTAATGCTTCCCAATCAGTAATTTCTATGTAATTAGCCAATTCAAGTATTTTTAACCTAAAAAGGTGTACATGTTCGGGAACGTAAGCATCAGGGCCCATTTTAAATTCTTTAAACTCCCTAAATATCTTTTCTCCTTCCATTCGTTCAGCCCTTCGATCTCTTAACTCATTTTGCCTCGCTCTTGGGACATTCCTGATGACTTCACGCTCCAAGTCTGAATCATTATAGAAATAAATCATGCGACGGCGTATTCTTCTACGTTGTCCCCTTCCTTGACTTCGAGAACTCCCACTTGGAGTAATTCGAACTTGTCCCTATTCAGCCATATCTAAAATAGGACCAAGAAAACAATAAGAATGGATACAACCATTCAATGTGACAGCATATGTCACTAACTTGTAGAAGAAAGGGATATATGTAACTAAAGCTAGTATTTTTAATATTAAAATACTCTGTCTTAGCACAAAAAGAGTATGTGATCACTTTTCTATCAATAGAGATTGATTATAACTTGGCTTAGTTCCATTACGTTAAGGCACAATCAGTACATGTTGTTGACATGTTAAATATGAATATCATGCACCCATTCAAAAAAGATAAGTGTACTTGCCATACATATATAACAAAAATCACGTAGTAACTCTATACAGTCAAAGACATATCATTGATTTTTCGAACCATTTGATCCACTGTCACTGTCTAGTCATTTTCCCAAGAAGACTTTGACAAATCATAAATATATTCACTTAACTAAAAATGAATCACAAGTTCATTTAAGAATAATAAATCACATAATGTTGCTCATATTTGATTTTAAGCCAGCAATACTGTATGGTCAAATATCTACTTGTAAGTAGCTTTTAATAATTTGATACTTCGATTCAAACAAAAATCAGCACCACATAAAATAATTATAAATTTGTAAACGTTTGGCCCTTTTAAACTTAGAAAAGCCTTTTATTATATAAGTTCATGCGGGCCTAATCCAACATATAAAGAGTAAGAAACAAAAAAGTTCATGCTAGCCACATTTGAAGTCTAAAATTCATATCAGAAAAAGTTAAATTGAATTTATCCCCCCCCCTTTAAAAAACAAAAAAAATTGTGGCTCGTCAAACAAAAGTTCGTTTCCAATAAACGAATTGTTAAAGAACTTTAAGGCAATATTCTTTAACTGTGTATTCAAAATAATAGAACACACAACAAAAGCTCTGATACCAATGAAGATTAAATCGAGTAACAGGGACATCAAATTTGTGTACCTGTTAACAACAGCGGATGATTTTTGCAAAATATGTTCCAATCAATTTGCCCGAATCCGATTTCGTCTCTCTTGGAAATGAAATTCCTGTTCACGAACTAAATTCCTTCTTCTTGCTTATAGTGTGTTTCTATCTTTGTAGGGAGGATTTCTCAGAGTATCTTTTTCCTAAGAAGGGGAGCGTTGATTATATAGAGAAGGAAAGTTATCAGAGAAAAAACTACCGTGAAACTGACCCACGTTAATCCCCACAGTCCTCCTTACTTCTCAACGTGCCGTAATTTTATTTTAGGAGTGAAACCTTCCCTTGGTAACTTCCCTTAATCAAATCTCCTTTAAAAACAGGTCGGGTCAGTCCATATGGGCGACCCGTGACCTAAACCCAATATCCAACATAGTATTTTTTGAACATCGGTAACAAGAGATCCAACTGAGGCCATTAACTTAAACCCTTTAAATTTTCATGTTATGATTTGAATTATGATTTCTTGATCAATGAGTTATCTTCGAAGGAATATAGCAATTCATGTTGTGGTATACGCTTACAAACACGAAGCATTTGAAATGGCTAAAACGGATGATTTTATTTTTGTTTCCTTTTTCTTCTTTTTTTATCTTGGTGGGTATTCGGCTCGTCACATTAAACTAGTTAATTAAAATACATTCTTTTGCTCCCTTTGTACAAGAAATATGTTATATAGCTGTATTTCCCTCAAAATACGAAGTAAAATTGTACATTTAGCATGACACGTCTTTTTCTATCAATAGAGGGAGCAAAAACGTATTGATATGTCCTTTGTGTTTCTGGTCAGGAGAAGGTGGATTAAAGAAAAAGTTCTTACACTGTGTGGTGTTGATTTAACAACTTGCGTCTAGTGGTTAATTTTGTCTTCTCAAACAATAAGCGGATTTTAATCTTGCGCATTTCTTCTAGTCAGAGAAGAGTTCAGTTGCGAACGTTACATTTGTAAGATTCGTGAAATCCAAAATTGAATATATACATATATAAATTAATTGAAAGTCAAAGAAAATCCAATGAAGATTATATTGCTTTATCAGGTAATCAGATTTGCAATGACCAAAATTGAATTTAGTTAGTAGTTTATGGTCTTAAAAAATTATTCCTAATAAAAAAAGGAAGACAGGAAAACAAAACCCTATAAATACTCGCCGTTTTTTGCCTTTCTTTCTCACTTCCAACAGTAGTTCTTCACCATTCCCCATTAAATTTCTACTTTTACAGACCCGATTATTTCTCCCTTTAAACCCTAGCTGGCTTTTTTGTTTTTTTTTTTTTCCTTTTCTAAAAACCCTAAACTATAATGTCATTCAAACGATCTCGAGTTAGCCGCTCTGATAGCTTCGACCATCCCAATTACTCTAGCAGTTCTTCTACTCAAAATCCAAACAAGTTTTTCAAGCCATCTTTTGCTGTTTCTTCTCCTGTTAAGGCATCTGTTGGTGTTGGTATGAAGCCGTGTCAGCAGAGTTTTGGCGATTTTCTCAAGGAGTGCTACTTTTGCAAAACGACTATTCAGTCAGATAAAAACATCTTCATGTATAGGTATTCAAATCTCTCTCTATATATATATATGTGTGTGTGTTTTCTTTGTGCATTTTTCTTATATGTGATTGGATTGACCATTAATTTAGCTTGAATCATCTGTTTGTGTGCAGTGACGGATCGAGAATTTAAATTCTCTGAGTTGAATGTATGCGTTTTCAAATATAAATCTTACATCTTTTTTTGTACTTCTGCAGTTCTATGTACCGGCATTCTCCTATCTAGGCTATCTATATGTTCTTTTTTATTCTTTTTGATATCATTCGAGTTGATTGGATTATTGGCGTTTCTAACATGCTTTGTTTTTTCCGAATGTTCTTTTCTGCAGCTTGACTTGTATGTACTCCATAACGGGTTTGAGAGAATGAGCGTCAAATCTCTTGATTTTTTGTGTGAATGCTGACATAAAATCTTCAATTTTTTGAAATAAAACTTACAACATATTTAGAAACTACATAAATAGTATTATCACTCATACGGATTATTAGTTAATAATTCAAAATAATTTCAAAAAAATCACGGTAAAAAATATTTTGACTCTCCAAATAGTAGTAGTGCCACATACTGAGTAAGCATATATTTTATTTTCTCAACCTGTTATGAGTCTACTTCTGATTTAGTTTTTCAATCTAACATTACTGATTTCTGGTAGTCCCTCATTTTTTTACTATATGTGTGCTTTGAAATATAAATCTTATTTTATTTGTACATATTGTTTCTCAAACACATATAGGATTCGAGCTGAATATAAATCTTACCTGAATTTTATACTTTTCTCAAAGTTTGAGATTTAGTTTAATACTTATATTTCAATCACTGTATTGAACACAGGTCTCTTGCATTTTGCAAAGAAGAATGCCGTGCAATTCAGATGCATTTTGATGAAGAATTAATGAAGCAAGCGAAGTTATCAAACAAAAAGGTGCAGCATTAATAGGTCGTGCAATTTGCAGATCAAGTCTCTCATACTTCAATCTTCCTATAGTAACTATATATATACCAATCTAGGTGTATGGCTGTCAATTTTTGGTGATAAGCTTTGCACTTGGGGTCATGTATAATGAATATTTTGTTTGTTTAGCTAGAAAGCAGAAAAAGGTTTTCAATTCTGAAGGAGTATACTAGGTCATGAATTGTGCTATATAGCATTTGAACAATATTGTGGTATGAGATCAATGTTATTTTACAGTTTGTTAAGTCTTTCTCTTTGAAAATGCTTATCTTCTTATGTCTCTTTTTAGATTTTGCACCTAGTATTTTAAGTACATTACTACCCTTTCGTATGAAAAAAATTAATGCATGCTCTCACATTAATTTATCACTTAACCATAATAAATTAATATCGAACGGCGTATGAAAAACTGGATATCGTATGTTTGTAAAAAAAGGGACAGAATCTATTTAGATTCACAATAAGTCTAGATTCATTGAACATAGTAATGCAAAGATATTGTAATATGTTTTATCTTTAATTGTAGTAAAGTTACTTAAGTTAATAGGTGTAACAAATTATACTTAGTCTAAATTAGGGAGCGCTTTACTTTCTTTACGGAATACCAAAAAGAAAAGAGCATTCTAAATACTCCTAATGCATAGTTTAATAACTTAGTCTATAAGATGTCAACTACAATTTCATGGTCCGGAGCATATAAGATCCGCTTGCCCAATTAAACTGAGTAAGTATAGAATATTTATATTTGACTGTAGAATAAGTTTACCTTTGATATAGGAGTAGTACAATTACTTAACTTATTATACATTCATAAAACCTCATATATAAAGATTTACTTTTGTCAAAATATTCCTTTCCTTGGTGGTGTATCCTTTGAAAATAACGAATGTAATGAGCAACATGTACGTACTTAAGCAATTGAACGTAATGTGCAGTTGCATGCCACTATTACGTTGCCTGTGCATACTATATCAACTCTTCTTTTGATCTATAGGCTCGGCACAACCTATGTGTTTATTTTAATAACCATGGTATTGCTCATTGCAAAACATATTTATTATTATTGAGTATCAAAAGTATATGATTGACAGGATAGAATCAAGGATGAAGAAGAGGAAGTCGACCTTATGGCAAGAACGTAACGCTGGAGTTTTGAAACATAAGTTGCCTAAGGACAATGGTGTTCTAGGAAAGAAGAGAAGAAATTTGTTCTAGGTTGTCCACCAACTCTCTGGATATGCTCGCTGAACATTTGAATCCTTGATCTTCGTTACAAATACGCGGTAGTAATGATACCAACTATGAAAAATGTTGCAACATCGACCTATACAGTGAATAATAATGTAAGGATTGTATCAGAGACGAACTGAGCTCCAAGCTGACATTGGAAGAGAGCTCGACCAACACAACTAGAAGTATATATGAATGTTGTAATTTGGAATTGCCCGGGAGCCAATAGTCCTGACTTTCGTTGGAAATTTATATCATTGCATAGCAATTATAAACCAGTTATGCATGGTAGCACTTTTGGAGACTGGGTTTGAGTAGTGCATGTAAACCTCCTTAAAATGTGAATTTGCAATCATGGTATTAAGATAGACTATCGCTACAACAGATAAAGGTTACCTCATAATATATAAGTTTTCTACAATATTGTTGTATACAACTTAAACTCATAGAAATATTCTTTAAAATAATATAAAAGAAGTAATTCAAAGGGGTTTGACTAGTAGTGGAGGTTTGGGGGGAGGGGGGGAGGTCGTCAATGATGTTATTAGTGCTTCTTTAAAATCCTTGCTTGCTATCATAAACTCATCAGCACTAGGTGATCCTTACACATATACTGAGGATCCATTCGGATCACAATCCGTTGTTAGTTACTTTGGTACATAACAATTTTACCTAGGAAACGAATCTTGACTCTATAGTTTTGATCATGACATTGTTAAAAAACAGTGGATGATAGCTGCAGTTGTCCGCAAGTAGATTGGGAAACGCATCTACTATACAGAAAAACTAACCAGTTGGTGGAGGAATGACCATCCATATATCTCTCTTCTCTCTCTCTAAAAAAGAACCTTAACGGCTATATTATAAACCACTGTTTCCTTCACGCGCCAACCGATGGACCAGACGGACGGTGCCGCTCCGGCGTGTCTGGAAGGTCAATCGACTCCAAATACCATGGCGAACCAACCCTCTGATCCAATTGACACAAAATTGGCCTATGCTACAAAGGTCATCTCCTCCTTGAGTGCTCCGAGTTCTTCAAATCGCCATGGCAGGGATTCTGTCATAGCGACTCATACCATGCAGGAATGCCGGCGGTTCTATTCAAAGCAACAGACTACTATGGTGTTATGGCTGAAGAGAGCAAACTCACAATTGTTGGGAGATTCCTCAAACCAAGGCCCCAAATAGACAAAATTAGGTCAAAATTCAAGGAATTAATATCGATTAAGGGCTCTATCAAGATTGGAGTCTACGATATGTACAATGTGTTCCTTGATTTCACTAATGAAGAAGATTTTAGTTCTGTTTGGTTTAGAAGAGTTATTGAAATTGAAGGGCAGCAGATGTGGCTCCAGAAATGGTCACCGGATTTCAAGC
>NW_017674034.1:0-35085 GCF_001879085.1 Nicotiana attenuata
GTATGATGCTGAGACAAAATACTAACCTAATTATGTACAAAAATTCTACAATTTTTCTAACCAATTTTTTGAGATAGAATAGGTTCTTTTAGATGATCTTAATCATCCCTAATTCTGACATGTTCCATTCAAAGTAATCTCTACTTAGAGCTTTTGTGAATATGCCAGCTATTTGTTTGTCAGTAGCACAAAATTCAACAATGATCAATGATAATAGACTATATAGATATTATTTACACTCCAATTGTGCCATGCTTTATTGTTGTTTTAAAGGCTAAATGATAACAAAATACTCTAATTGGCGTTCTTTTGCTTTGCAGGGACTAATCCAAGTTAGGAAGAGCCTATGAAGTGTTTTGGAGTCAAGAAGGTGGATAAAAAGCCAATCAAGAAGAACCCGAGCGAAAATAAGCAAGAAAGAGGCAAAGAGGACTAGGTTTGAAGCCACCGCGACCGCGGTCGACTGCGGTAGGCTAAGAAAGCGAGGCAGAATGTTTGCGTTTCACCACGGTCGCGCCGCATTTTGCCGCAGCCACGGTGGACTGTGTAACTGCCAAAAAATTTTGGGACTAAAGTGTAAATCGGGGAAAACTTATCACAACCCTTTATAAACTCAACAAACTCGCCCAAGCAAGTTTTAAGCTTGTTTTTAGATTGATTTGGAGGCTAGAACAAGTGTGAGAAGAGCAACCAACCATTAGAGTTTTTTCTATCTTCTCTTTGTTATTTCAATTGCACATTACGAATACTTTTGTAGTTTTATCTTGCTTTGCTATGAGTAGTTAAACATCTAATCTAGGGTTGATGGAACCAATTGTTGGATGAAGTTTTGACTCAATTTTGTTATAATCGAGCTGGGTTTATTATATGATTTTTCAACTATGTGTTGTATGGTGATTAATTGAATGGGCCCTTGATTAATCGTGTCTAATTGCCTTGTGTTGCTTGAGAAAGAATACTAGGTTAAACTGTTGTTGAACAAAACCACTTTTGGGTAATTGAAGAGATTCATTACTTGAACTTAAAAGTGGGGTTAGAGATAACGAAACCTTGGTAGGATAATTCAGAGCTGTATAAATTATCAGCTAGAGTAGTTTGAGAGAATGCTCTAGTAAATTATCGTAGTTGATCGAGAGATAATTGCGATAACCCATAGCTCATAATCCTCATAGAGTATTTCGGTGAGATTATAGTAAAAGAGTTAAGACTTAAACTAGTAATTGGGGAAATCAATACCCTAGACCTTTTTACCATTGAATTATCTTTGATTTAGCATATTGTTAGTTTTAATATCATTTTGGATTATTTAAACAAAAACTCAATATTTATTGATAATAATCTTGCATCTGGAAATTGTTTGAGCTGGTAATAGCGTCACCAAGAGTTGTAATAGATAGGTTAGATCCCTGAGGATTCGACTCCGGACTTGAAAACCGGATTATATTTGCAATGACCGCTTTGTCTTTTATAAGGCATAGTTGGGCGTCGTCAAATTTTGGCGTCGTTGCCGGGGAATTAACAGTGTTATTTGTTACAACTTAGAAGTAGTGCTAGAAATATTAGCTTAGATCAAATTTCTACGGTGTTAAAAAATTTTGCATTTAAATTCTCACGTTTGACTCTTGTGTGATTCAGGTGTATGCCTAGAAATTCTTCGAGGACTGGTGAACTTCTTGAAGGACTCTCAGACCCCGAGAAATCATTCAGGGCATTAAACCGTGCCAACAAGAAGGACAAACAGTCACAACAAACACACCAATTTGAAATTAAAATGGGAGATAACGTCAACGGAAACATCAGGGATGACCAAGTTGAACCAAACGTTAGAGTGGTGGCCCCTCTTGTGCCAGAAGTTGTACTTTATGATTGGGTACAACCAATAGCTGACAATCTGGCCACCACCATTGTTGTGCCCCCAATACAAGCGGAGACATTCCAGATCACCAACAACATGCTGCATCTTCTGCAGAATAAGGGATTATTCTCTGGGTCACACATTGAAGACCCTCAACAACACTTGAAAAATTTTCTATCGATTTGTGTGACCCAAAGACAGCCAAATGTGACCCCAGAAGCCATCAAGCTGTTACTGTTCCCGTTCTCTGTGACTGGGGAAGTTTAGACTTGGCTGAATTCGCTTCTAATAAATTCCATTGTCACGTGGGAGGAATTAGTCAAGCAGTTCTTGAACAAGTTTTACCCACCCAACAAGACTGCAAGACAGATTGATGAGATATTGCAGTACAAGCAGCAACCTACTGAGTCCTTGCAGGAAACATGGGAAAGATTCAAAGGGATACTAGTGAAGTGTCCCCACCATGGTATTCCAGACCAGATGCTCGGCCAGAGATTCTACATGGGGTTAGCAGACAATTTAAAAGTCAATGTAGATGCTTCAGCTGGGGGTGCATTTTTGAGCAAGACGTTCACAGAATGTAAAATTCTTCTTGATAAGATGTCCCAGAATTCGGGTGGATGACGAGAGGTACGACCCTAGCACCAATAGTGCATTCAGTTCCTCTTGACCCAAATAATTCGCATGCAGAGAACATAGCCACACTCATGACTCAGATGAGTATACTGACAAAGAAGATTGATGAGATGGGTACAAAACAAGTGCATATCGTTGACACAACAAATGGAGGATTGTGCCCACCTTGCATTAATCAGTATTATGTGTGTCCATGGAGTGAAGAAGGTGACATCCAAGGGTTAAGAGAGGATATGAATTATGTCAACAATTTTGGGGGTCAGAGATAAGGAGGACAACAGTGGAGACTAGCACCCAATCAGCAATACAAACCAAACATGCCACAACCTGGAGGTATGCAACCCCAAGGCCAAATGGTGTCATATCAGAGACAACAGGGCTATCCACAACAGAACCAGCAACAGTTGGCATATCAGCCACCTCCTCAGCAACAGGATGGCAATATGGTAGAAATCAGGAGTATGCTTCAACAACTCATTGGAACTAATGGTAAGATGCAGGAAAAGATAGCAGTGCATGACTCAGCAATAAAGAACATTGAAACTCAATTGGGGCAACTGTCCATGGCCTTAAATAACCGCCCCAGGGAATATTGCCAGCCGACACGAACATTAACCCCAAGGAGAAAAACCCAAATCAGCTGATGGCAGTAAGTCTCCGGAATGGGAGAAATTTAGAGAGGGAGCAAGAAGTTGCGCAATCCAGTAGAGAGACTAAGCCAGACACTCCAGTTCCAATAGAGGTAGATGAATCAACAGAACTTACTGAAGTGGTGGTTGAACAGGTTCAGGATGATAAGGGTAAGGCTAAAGAGAATGAACAAGCTGCAGAACAAGTGGTACCTCTTGTGCCACCAAACCCCAACAAAGAGAAGCCAGCAAGCAGTGCACAAAGAGTGATACATGCACCATTCCCTCAGAGACTGGCAAAACAAAAGAAAGAAGATCAATACAGGAAATTCATGGAGATGCTTCATCAAATTCAATTGAATATTCCTCTGATGGATGCTTTGAGGGAAATGCCAGGCTATGCAAAGATGATGAAGGACCTAATTCACGAAAATTTGACTTTCAGGACCTGTCCACTGTAACTCTGACACAGACATGCAGTGTAGTAATGACAAGACCCATGGCTCAAAAGATGTCTGACCTAGGTAGCTTCACTATTCCGTGTACTATCGGGAGTTATGCCTTTGCGAAAGCATTGTGTGACTTAGGATCCTGCATAAACTTGATGCCTTTGACAATACATACAAAACTGGGCATTGGAAGAGCTAGACCGACTTCGATGTTGTTGCAACTGGCTGAGCGCACAGGTTAAAAGGCTGACAAGGATTCTTGATGATGTGCTGGTACAAGTGGGAAAGTTTGTATTCCCTGCAGACTTTGTTATTCTGGATTGTCAGGTAGATGAGGAGATACCCATCATTCTATGGAGGCCATTCTTAGCCACTGGGGGAGCATTGATTGATTTTGAAACTGGGGAATTAAAAATGACTCTGAACGATGAAGAACTTATATTCAATGTTCAGTAATCCATGAGGAGACCCAGTGAATATGCTAATTGCTCCTTAGTGGAGGCAGTGGATGTGATACTGCATGAAGATGATGAGATCCTGACTGCGAAAGATCCATTGGTAGCTTGCTTGACAAATTTAGAGGAGATGGATGGTGAAGGGTTGGCAGAGTGGGTCATGGCACTTGAAGGCCAAGGATTCTGGAAGAGGGAACCTCAGTTCGAGTCCCTTGAGTTAGAAAAGAGAACTACACCACCAGCAAAACCATCAGTAGAAGAACCGCCCAAACTGGAGCTGAAACCGCTTCCAGCTCACCTCAGGTACGCTTTCTTAGGGCCTAATTCTACTTTACTTGTTATTATATCATCCGGTTTGCTAGCTGTGCAGGTAGAGAAACTCCTACAAGTGTTACAGGAATGTAAGACTTCCATTGGTTGGACCATGGCAGACATAAAGGGTATCATCCCAACTTTTTCTTTGCACAAGATTCTCTTGGAAGAAGGGCACAAACCTTCCAGAGAATATCAACGAAGGCTGAACCCAAATATGAAAGAGGTGGTGAAGAAGGAAGTGATCAAATGGTTGGATGCGGGTATCATCTTCCCCATCTGACAACAATTGGGTCAGCCCTGTTCAGTGTGTGCCGAAAAAAGGAGGAATGACGGTCGTACAAAATGAGAATAATGAGTTGATCTCGACTCGTACAGTTATGGGATGGAGGCTTTGCATGGATTACCGGAAATTGAACACAGCCACTCGGAAGGACCATTTTCCCTTGCCATTCATTGACCAAATGTTGGACAGGTTGCTGGGTGATCTCACTTCTGTTTCTTGGATGGATATTCGGGGTTCAATCAGATCTCAATAGCCCTCGAAGACAGAGAGAAAATATCTTTCACCTGTCCGTATGGCATCTTTGCCTTTCGGAGAATGCCTTTTGGGCTTTGTAATGCATCGGCTACATTCCAACGGTGCATGTTAGCCATTTTCACGGACATGGTTGAAGACATTATGGAGGTATATGGATGATTTCTCCGTGGTGGGGGATTCATTCGAGGACTTTCTTCACAATTTAAGAAGAGGAAGATGTGTGGAGACAAATTTAGTGCTGAACTAGGAAAAGTGCCATTTTATGATACAAAAAGGGATAGTCTTGGGGCATCGAGTGTCCAGTAAAGGAATCGAGGTTGACCATGCTAAGGTTGACGTGATTGAGAAGTTGCCACCGCCTACTTCAGTCAAGGCAGTGAGAAGTTTCCTTGGGCACGTCGGGTTCTACAGGCGATTCATAAAAGATTTCTCTAAGATTGCTAACCCTTTATGTAAACTCCTTGAAAAGGATCAGCCCTTTGTGTTTTCTAATGATTGCAGGTTGGCATTTGAGGAGTTGAAGAAGAGATTGGTGACTGCACCCATCATTGTTGCACCCAACTGGGAGCAACAGTTCGAGCTCATGTGCGACGCAAGTGACTATGCTATAAGAGCAGTCTTGGGGCAGCGAAAGGATAAACTGATGCAGCCAATTTACTATGCAAGCAGAACGCTAAGTGGTGCACAACTCAATTACACCGTGACGGAAAAAGAGATGTTGGCTGTCATTTTTGCATTTGACAAATTCAGGTCATACTTGATTGGTTCAAAAGTTATTGTTTATACTGACCATGCAGCGATTAGGTACTTGATAGACAAGAAGGAGTCAAAGCCACGCTTGATTCGCTGGGTTCTTTTGCTACAAGAATTTGATCTGGAGATGAGAGACAGAAAAGGGACAGAGAACCAAGTAGCTGACCACCTCTCAAGGTTGGAAGGAGCTGAAAAGAAGGTAGAGGTTGAGGATATAACAGAGACATTCCCGGATGAACAGTTACTAGCAATGACAATGGAGGAGACACCGTGGTATGCTGATATTGCTAATTATTTAGCTAGTATTGTACCTTAGAACTCTCCTCAATTCAAAAGAAAAAGTTCTTTCGTGATTGTCTGTCTTATTATTGGATGAACCTCTACTGTTTAAAATATGTGTAGATAACATGATCCGGAGGTGTATCCCCGAGAAAGATCAATATTTTGTTTTGCAGGCTTGCCCTGCTTCCCCATTTGGTGGACACTTTGGAGGAATTCGGACAGCAGCTAAGGTGTTGGAATCGGGTTTGTATTGGCCAACTCTGTTCAAGGATGCCCACTCTTGGGTCAAAAGTTGCGATGAATGCCAAAGGACAGGCAATATATCTCGCCGTCACGAGATGCCAATGACCACAATTCAAGAGGTGGAGGTTTTTGACATGTGGGGGATCGACTTTATGGGGCTGTTTGTCAGCTCGTATGGTAAAAAATATATCTTGGTAGCGGTTGACTATGTCTCCAAGTGGGTCGAAGCGGTGGCTCTTCCAACCAATGATGCAAAAGGGGTAACAAGCTTTCTAAAGAAAAACATTTTCACACATTTTGGCACCCCGAGAGCAATGAGTGATGGTGGAACCCATTTTTGCAATAGAGGGTTCGCAAGGCTGTTGGAAAAATATGGAGTTCGTCATAAAGTGACTACTCTTTATCACCCACAGTCGAGTGGGCAAGTTGAAGTGTCCAACAGGGAAATTAAAAGTGTCCTTACAAAAATAGTGAATGCAACAAGGACCGATTGGGCGAAGAAGCTGGATGACGCATTGTGGTCGTACCGCACGCACCGCAATCAAAACTCCAATTGGTATGTCACCATACAAGTTGGTGTTTGGAAAGGCATGCCACCTTCCGGTAGAGCTCGAACATAAAGCACTTTCGGCATTGAGGCAGTTGAACTTAGATATGGAGACAACAGGCACCAACAGAGTCACTAGGTTACATGAGCTCGAGGAATTCAGGTTCCAGGCATTTGAGAGTGCTAGATTCTACAAAGAAAGGATGAAACTAATGCATGATAAGCACATCTTGGATTGGAACTTCAAATTCGGAGAGCAAGTGTTGTTATACAACTCAAGATTGAGATTGTTTCCGAGTAAGTTGAAGTCCCGATGGTCAGGACCCTTCAGAGTGGTGCAAATATTTTTAAGTGGAGTTGTAGAGATTGAATCAGAAGATGGGACGAATAAGTTCACAGTGAATGGCCAAAGGTTGAAACATTACCTTGGAATGGCAGAAAAAAAGGGGATGGAGAGATAATAACTTTGGAAGAGCCCCAGTACGCGAATGAGGAGTGATGATCACAGCCTGCATCATGCCGCGACGTTAAATCAGGCGCTGCGTGGGAGGCAACCCATGAATGTTGTTGTTTTTGTTTTCTTATGTAACCTTCTAAAAAAAATCCTCGTGACCGCGACCGCGGTAAATGAGGAGTATTCTGCCTCCCAGTTGCTCGACCTATCGCGACCGCGGCAGGACTGCGGTAAAACGACAACATTCTGCCTCGAGCTATTTCACTCACCGCGGCCGCGGTGAGATGCGACCTTCCGTCGCCCAAGTTAAATTTCAATTTTTTTTATTTTTTATTTTCCTTTCTTTTCTAACCCCCCCCCCCAACAAAATCACAACAGCCATCCTTATTTCACCAAAACAACCGTACCCCCCCCCCCCCCACTCACTTTCCCTTCATATTTCTCTCTCTAACCCTAACATCTTCCTCTTCTCTTCTTCTTTTTCTTCTTCACTTCTCTTACAACCCCACCCATCTCCCCCAACCTACATTCCTCTCACCCTCTCCTATATTCAGGTATGGCAAGCTTCTCTTTCTCTTCTCTTGTATTCGTGTTTTAGTTTTTATGTTAGTTCCGTGTTTTAATTGTGTAATAATTCTAGTAGATTTTTTTTTTATTTTCTTTTTGCTTATTAATGGGTTATGTGCACAATGTTGTAGAGAAGTGTGTGCACAATGTTGTAAAAAAGTGTATGCTTGTGTGTGTAGAACTAATTGTTGTGGGGTGGAATGGTGGAGTACAAATTTTTGATTTAGGGGATGAATTGATGTTTCCACGAGGGCTAAATGTGTTAGGATAGTGCCTTGCTCACAAGGTGTTTGTGGAATTGCCCCAATGGAGTTCTAAGGGCTAATGTGACCATGGTAGTGGTGAAGTTTGAGTAACCACCCTAGGTTCACACAACTCAAACCCTCACTGATAGGAGCCTCTGTTTGTTTTGGCAGGTACAATGCATCCATCAAGGAAGAGACGCACCACAGGGTCCTCCGCTAGTGGACCGGGCAACTCTTCTAGAGCTTGGGGTCAAGCTAGTGTGGCCCAATTTGACCGTGCTAGGTTTGTCTCCAAACCAGCTGAGGACCCGTATAATGCCAAGGCGTCCAAGAAATTGTTACCTGAAGTGCATATTGACCGGCAAGCCTTGCAAACGGAATGCCCAAGTATCTTTGCTGAGTTGAGGAGGTGTCAGCTGGACATCCTATTTGATGAACCAGAGGAGGTGAATGTACAGATGGTTAGGGAGTTCTATGCGAACAACCCAGAGCATGTCCATGGGGTGGTTACAGTACGCAATACCCGTGTAGATGCGTCACTTGAGGCCATCCGTCGAGTGTACCGGCTGGCAGTTTTCATGGGGGACACAGATCATTACCTTGTTTATCGCCACCCTAATGTCTGGTGGGCACGGATTCTTGAAACAATATGTGTGCCGGACAGAGAGTATATATTGATAAAGCACCAGATCACACTAAAATCTCAGTCTCTCAATTGGGAGGCTAAGTGTTGGCTCACAATTATCAACAGCCGGTTGTTGCCCTCCAGCAACACTACCGATGTCAATGGGCCACGAACAGCAGCTATCTACTGTTTTATGACCCACCAGGATTTTGATGTCGCCAAGCTCCTTCATGATAAGATGTCCATCCGCTCCCCAGAAGTACTCAAGGGGTTTTACTTCCCCTCTCTGGTTACCAAGTTGTGTCGTGCTGCACGAGTACCTGAAAATCCCAGAGCAGATGGGAAATTGCCAGTGAAAGGGCTAGCAAGATCACAGTGGGGAGAGAGCCGGTAGTGGTAGTTGATGATGATGATGAAGCTGATGAGGATGCTGTGGACACTACTGTCCCACCACCACCGAGAGTTGATAAGGCAGGCCCATCACAGGCCCGCCGAAGTACCCGCATGATAGCCCTGGAGCAAGAAATGGTTGGTCTCCACACTTCTGTCACCGACCCGGGCACCCGAGTTGACAATTTGACTACTCAACAGGCCAAGTCGGAGAAAAAGATCATGGGCTGGCTTCGGGCACTAGGAAAAGCATGTCACCTCGATCCTAGCACTGTATCCGATCAGGATTGAGCTTCAGGGAAGTCCCCTGACCTTACTCTATTTTATAATTGTTGACATGGGGACATGCCATAGTTTTAAGTGTGGGGTGGGGGATGGATGTTGTTGTAAGAATCGTATAACTTTGTATGGTGTTGTTTTGTTGTTTGGTATTGTTGGTTTATGTTAGTTAAATTCGACTTGGCCCAAAGACGGACACCTCTCGACGGGTCTCTTGAGGGACATAAGTCGAACAAAAAAAAATTCATTTGATTAGGTAGTGTATCAACTCCCCCTTGGTTTTTCCTTAGACCACGGTTCTTTTCCAAGGGTTTCTATTTGAACCGGGTGTAGTTAGTTTTTCTTTTTAGTTTAGGAAGTCTTGGGCGAGAAATGGAAATGGGGACCCTTAACTCTATGGTACCTTGAATAAGACTGCTTTAGTGTGACACTTAGGCTCTATAGTTGACTCAAAGAAGGCCTTAAATTGTGTGTCCCTGAATGGCTCAAGTACTTAGAACGGAGTGTTCGATGATCCTAACTGAATTGAGTCATGTGCCGTGTGTGAGTGAGGTTTTCTATATTCTGTGTTAACATTCAATGCCTAGAACTTGCCCTGTGTGTGTGCAAAGCAAAATGGTAGCCTTGTTTGGTCTTGAAAGTGATAGAGGCGTTTCTTTGCTTAACCCTTCTATGTATGCTTGTTCCCACCTGAATGTGTATACCCTAGTCAACCCCGTTGAGCCTGTAGGCCTGTTTTTCTTGGCAACCACATTACAAGCCTAACCCGTGTTTAAATAGCCTATCTTGTTGAACCTTATCACCTCTTAGAAGCACTCAAAGTATAACGGATATGGAAAAATATAAGTGTGGGGTGGTTGATTGGGCTGTTAAGTGGAATTAAGGGGACAAAAAGAAAAAAAATGCACTGGTTGATAAACAATATGAGAGGCCACTAGAAAAAAGAAAGAATAGAAGCATCAATGTAGTGGTAGCTATTAAAAGAAAAAGTGTGCTTAAGAAGAAAAAGAAGGGATTAACACAATAATGTAATAGTGGAAGGAAGGTGTGATAAAGTGAAGAGTTTAAAAGTACACAATATAGTAGAGTGCTTAGGGAGGTGTAGTCACTATACCCAGATGTATCCTACCCGTCCCGCAGCCAACATTAAAATCAAATAAAGTCCTACTTGAATCTAGACCGAATGAGCTCGATTAGTCGAGTATTACACTATGGGCAAGCCTATGGTATGTTGTTTGTGGAATAAGAATTTGTTCTGAGGGTGAGTGAAATTTTGTATGTGAATTCCTCAGTGTGTGATTTTGTAAATGATATAATCCTCTTTTGTAGTGAGTAGGCACATGATTCTTGAAGGGAAGGTAAGTCTGGACCTCTGACTGAGAGTAAGAGAGTTGTTTAGGGGCATTGCGTGGCTAGAAAGGAGTCCACTCTTGAGGCGAGGAGGTTGCACTAAAATAGTCTATCCATGTGAACTATTCTTGGTATTAGGAGTAGGGAATTGACCAAATGATGATTAGGCTTATAGAGTGTGGTTTGTTGCTAGAGGACTAGCAACGGTTTAAGTGTGGCGTGTTGATAATAGGCTATATAGATGTTATTTACACTCCAATTGTGCCATGCTTTATTGTTGTTTTAAAGGCTAAATGATTACAAAATACTCTAATTGGTGTTCTTTTGCTTCGCAGGGACTAATCCAAGTTAGGAAGAGCTTATGGAGTGTTTTGGAGTCAAGAAAGTGGATAAAAAGCCAATCAAGAAGAACCCGAGCGAAAATAAGCAAGGAAGAGGCAAAGAGGACTGGGTTTGAAGCCACCGCGACCGTGGTCAACCGCGGTAGGCTAAGAAAGCGAGGCAGAATGTTTGTCTTTTACCGCGATCGGGCCGCGTTTTTCCGCGGCCGCGGCAGACTGTGTAAATCGGGGAAAACTTATCACAACCCTTTATAAACTCAACAAACTCGCCCAAGCAAGTTTTAAGCTTGTTTTTAAATTGATTTGGAGGCTAGAACAAGCGTGAGAAGAGCAACCAACCAGTAGAGTTTTTTCTATCTTCTCTTTGTTATTTCAATTGCACATTATGATACTTTTGTAGTTTTATCTTGCTTTGCTATGAGTAGCTAAACATCTAATCTAAGGTTGATGGAACCAATTGTTGGATGAAGTTTTGACTCAATTTTGTTATAATCGAGCCGGGTTTATTATATGATTGTTCAACTATGTGTTGTATGGTGATTAATTGAATGGGCCCTTCATTAATCATTTCTAATAGCCTTGTGTTGCTTGAGAAAGAATACTAGGTTAGACTGTTGTTGAACAACACCACTTTTGGGTAATTGAAGAGATTCATTACTTGAACTTAAAAGTGGGGTTAGAGATAACGAAACTTTGGTGGGGAAATTCAGAGCTGCATAAATTATCAGCTAGAGTAGTTTGCGAGAATACTCTAGTAAATTATCGTAGTTGATCGAGAGATAATTGCGATAACTCATAGCTCATAATCCTCATAGAGTATTACGGCGAGATTATAGCAAAAAAGTTAAGACTTAAACTAGCAATTGGGGAAATCAATACTTTAGACCTTTTTACCATTGAATTATCTTTGATTTAGCATATTGTTAGTTTTAATATCATTTTGGATTAGTTAAACAAAAACCCAATATTTATTGATAAAAATCTTGCATCTGGAAATTGTTTGAGTTGGAAATAGCGTCACCAAGAGTTGTAATAGATAGGTTAGTTCCCTGAGGATTCGACTCCGGACTTGAAAACCAGATTATATTTGCAACGACCGCTTTGTCTTTTATAAGGCATAGTTGGGCGTGATCAATCAACCCCTTCTCATAGTTGTCCCTCAAAAAGTGATGCCTAACATCTATGTGCTTAGTTCTCTTATGATGAACCGGGTTTTTAGTAATACTGATTGCACTAGTGTTATCACAAAATATGGAGATACAACCTACATCAATTCCAAAATCCATTAATTGATGTTTGATCCACAAGAATTGAGCACAACATGAGGAAGCAACAACATACTTAGCTTCAGCAGCAGATAAGGCCATAGAATTTTGCTTTTTGATAGCCCAAGACACAAGACATGAGCCAAGAAAGTGTTCCATACCTGAGGTGCTCTTTCTATCCACAAGAAAATCTGCATAGTCAGCATCAGCATATCCCACTAGGTTGAAATTACTACGTTTTGGATACTATAGACAAAGGTCAGTGGTGTCTTTTAGGTATCTCATGATCCTCTTGACAACAGTCAAGTGGGACTCCTTTGGATTTGCCTGAAATCTAGCACAAAGACCTACACTGAAGACAATGTCAGGTCTGCTAGCAGTGAGATATAACAAAGAGCCAATCATTCCCCTATACAACTTCTGATCAACAGATGAACCAGGTTTATCTATATCCAATTTTGTGGCTGTTGCAATATGAGTTTCAATTTCTTTTGAATCTTCCATTTTAAACCTATTAAGCAACTCTTTTACATACTTCTGCTGATGGATCATAGTTCCATTTGAATTTTGTTTAATTTGTAAGCCTAAAAAGAAATTAAGCTCACCCATCATACTCATTTCAAATTCACTCCCCATTAGTTTAGCAAATTCTTTACTTAGCTTATCAGTAGTTGCTCCAAAGATTATATCATCAACATATATCTGAACTACCAAGAGATCTTTACTTTTTTCTTTCAAGCATAAAGTATTGTCAATTTTACCTCTCTTGTAGCCATGCTCAAGTAGGAACTTTGATAATCTTTCATACCATGCTCTTGGAGCCTGCTTGAGTTCATTAAGTGCCTTGTCAAGCTTGTACACATGATCAGGACATTCCTTTCTTTCAAAGCCCGGAGGTTGCTTAACAAACACTTCTTCCTTTATATAGCCATTGAGGAAGGCACTCTTGACATCTATCTGATGGAGAGTGAATTCCATATAAGCAGCAAAGTCTATGAGAAGTATAATTTCTTCCAATCTTGCAACAGGAGCAAATGACTCATCATAGTTTATGCCCTCTTCTTGACTATATACTTGAACCACCAATCTTGCCACGTTCCTTGTAATTGTTCCATCTTCATCAAGTTTATTTCTGAAGACCCATGTTGTGCTTATTACTGATATTTCCTTGGGTCTTGGAACAAGATGCCAAACTTGACTTCTCTCAAATTGGTTGCATTCATCTTACATTCCCAAGTCTGCATCTTGCAAAGCTTCAGCAACATTTTTAGGTTCAATAAGAGATAGAAAAGCATCAAAAGCACAAAGATTCTTCAAAAAAGATCTGGTTTTGATTCCAGAGGTTGGATCAGTAATTATGTTCTCAATGGGATAAGAACTTTGGTATTTGTAAGGTTTCACAATCAGCTGGTTTCCCCTAGATGTTCCTTCAATTTTGTTGTTGAGGAACAGGTTCATGGATAGGTTCTCTCGAGGTTTGAGGAACAGTTCCTCTTTGTTCAATTCCCCCTGTCAGGTTGCCCTAGGTAGAAGAACGTGTTCTATCACCTGTTGCTTCCTCTGGTGCATCTTCAGTCTGGGCTGTGATTTCATTTGAGTCTCTTACCAGCCCAATTCCTTCATCATCATGTTCCTGTCTCTCAGAAAGAATGTTAGTTTCATCAAAAACCACATGAACACTTTCTTCTACACACATAGTTCTTGTGTTATGGACCTTATAAGCTTTACTATATTAAGAATATCCCAAGAATACTCCCTCATAACTTCTGGGATCAAACTTACCTAGGGAGTCCTTTCCATTTTTGTGCACGAAGCAATTGTATCTAAATGTCTAATATGGGATATGTTTGGTTTTCTCCCTTTAATTAACTCATAGGGAGTCTTTTATACAAGAGGTCTGGTCATGCACTTATTTATGATGTAGCATGCAGTGTTCACAGCTTCTGCCCAGAAGCTATGGGGCAGTTTACTAGAAAGAAGCATAGTCCTAGCCATATCTTCAAGTGTCCTATTCTTTCTTTCAACAACTCCATTTTGTTGTGGAGTCCTAGGAGCAGAGAAATTATGATCTATGCCATGCTCATCATAAAATTCAGCAAATTTAGCATTCTCAAATTCAGTGCCATGATCCGACCTAATTGATGCAAGTTGATTACCTAGTTGTTTATGAGTTTTTCTAACAAAAGAAGTAAACATGTCAAATGCTTCATCTTTGGATGTTAAAAACAGCGTCCAAGTAAACCTAGAATAATCATCAACAAGCACCATCACATATCTCTTACCACCTCTGCTTAATGTTCTCATTGGACCACAAAGATCCATATGGACTAGTTCCATCGTCCTGGTGGTGCTTACCATTTTCTTTCATAAAAGAGGATCTTACCTGCTTCCCTCTTGCACAAGCCTCACAAATTTTATCTTCCTTGATGTTAGTCAACCCTATCACCAGGTCCTTGGAGACTAATTTGTTGAGTTCACTCAGACTAGCATCTCCAAGTCTCTTGTGCCAGAGGAGGGGATCATTATCCAACACACGTAAGCAAATGAGTTCATTTTCTAAAAGTGTGGACAAATCTACAACATATATGTTGTTCACTCTTTTTCCCTGAAAAACGATCTTGTCAGTGGTAAGATTAATCACAAAGCATTTGGTAGAGGTGAATGCTACCATGTTACCTCTATCACACAATTGTGATACACTTATTAGACTATACTTCAGTCCATCTATCAAGTAGACATTCTCAATAGAGTGAGAATCAGTCTTACCTACTTTTCCAACCCCAATGATCTTACCTTTCTTCCCATTTCTAAAGAAGACATTACCTCCTTTGAGGTCCTCAAGTGAAAGGAACTGGTTCTTGTTACCTGTCATGTGCTTTGAGCAGCCACTATCCATGTACCGTATCTGGCTGCTCCCCTTCACTTGGACCTGCAAAAGGAAATCAGGGGTTAGTCTTATGAACTCAAAGTAGTTTGGGTCCCTTTCTATAGGCAAAAGGATGAATCAAATTCTTTTTATCCTAACTTGGTAGCCTATTCTTCCCTTGAACAAATTCTTTGTTCTTTTAACTAGCCTTTTCTTTTATAGTGCATTCACTTTTAAAGTGACTTGTTTTACTACAGTGTGTGCAAATCTTGTTCTCAGGAAGTGTGAGATACTTGCTTCTGGGATCTTATTTTGGTGGCAGATTCCTAAAGCCAAGTCCTCTTCTATTGCTACTATGATGTTCCTGTAGCCAGGAAAGTGCATCGGAGGACCTGTTCCATTTTCAAGTTCTTTCCAGCTCATGCTTGAGCTTGCTTAGATCATCCTTTAGAATTCGTACCTGCTCATCCCTCTTATACAACTCATCTTTCAATTTACTGACATTTTCTTCTAGAGTGAGTTGTGTGATTAATTGTCTATTTACCTGTTCCTAATTTCTGTTTTAGATTTTCAGATCTAAGTTCTAGGACATTTGAATCAAGTACATGAACCTGGTTCTTCAAGGCACTATTTCACTTATAGTTTCACTAACCCTAAGTTCCAGGTTTTTGCACTTTGCTTTTAAAATCACACATTCTTTAGACATCTGTTCCTTTTTATTGTTTACATCCTCAGATTCATCAATTAGATCTAGAAGTAACTCAGATAGCTTTTCTTTAGACAAAAATTTAATATTGTCTTTGAGATGAATTACACTTACCTTAGTTTCCTCATCAGATTCTCCAATGGCCATAAATGCTTGTTCATCCCCATCTTCATCATCTGAACTTTCTCCTCAAGCAGCGGCCATAACCTTGATTGATCCTTTGTTTTCTTGGGTTGAACTTGTTCCTTCTTCATGTCCCTTCGTTTAGCTCTTTCCTTCTTCCATTCAATTTCCTGTTGAGAGTAGTTCTTGATGTGGTGATAAGTCTTCCCACACTTATAGCATCCTTCATTGGTTTGCTTTTCAATAACCTTTGGCTTGCTGTAGCTTCCACTTCTTGAAGGACCCTTTCCTCTCCTTAGGTACTTTTTGAAGTCCTTTGTGATCATAGCCATTTCATCGTCTTCTGGATTAGAACCTTCAGTGATTCTGAGTGCCAGGCTTCTTTCCTTCTTAGGTACATCCATCTTCATAGTTTGCCTCCTAAGCTCATAAACAGTAAGGTTTCCAATTAACTCATCGAATTTGAGGGTGGCAATGTTCTTTGATTCCTGAATGGCAGTGATTTTGCTCTCCCAAGTAACAGGCAAAACCATTGTCAAAATCTTTTCAACTCTGTCTTCTTCAGGAATAATCCTTCCAAGAGACTTTAGTTCATTTGTCAATATAATGAACCTTGTGTACATCTCTTGAATGGTTTCCCCTTCCTTCATGGTGAAATTCTCATATTGAGAATACAGTAAAGTTCCTCTGGACCTCTTCACTTGAGGTATTCCTTCATGAGCCACTTGCAGAGTGTCCCAAATTTCCTTAGCAGTGGTACAGCTTTGGATTTTACTGTACTCATCTGGACCAAGTCCACAAACAAGCCATTTCTTGGCTTTGGCATTCTTCTCCCATTTCCTTAGATCCTCAGCAGTGCAGTCAGATCTTGTCTTTGGCACCTCTACTCCTTCAGCATTCTTCTTCATGGTAGCCAGAGGACCATCAGTGACAATGTCCCATAGCTCATAGTCCTATACTATGATGTGAGCACATCTCTCATCCTGTTTTTCCACCAGGAGTAGTACTGGTCGTTGAAGAGTGGTGGCCTAATAGTGGATTATCCTTCCCAGTTTCCAGGTGGTGCTCTCATCTTGATCTTTTCCTAAGGTGTTAGCCTCTTCAAGGATAACCCTCTCTGATACCAATTGATGTTTTAACTTCAATACTACACAAGAAGGGAAGGCAGGGTGATTTGTGTGGTGTCCAATTTTTCGCGTGCACTGATTATAGAAGAACCTGGTTCTTGTAAGTGTTCCTTAACCTACTATTGCTGAAATAGTAAATGCGGAAAGTAAAGAATACAAGTATTTTTACGTGGAAAACACCTTGCTCAAAAGGTGAAAAAACCACGACCTACTACTCAGTAGGATTTTCCTCAACACTTCACTAAATCACTGAGCCAAAATAACATTTACAAAACACTTTGTAAAAACTAAGGATTAACTCTAATCCTATTGTGGCAGCCAGCCTCTAACTGTTGCGACAACTTTAAGTTAACTCTAACTTGAATACTCAAAGTACCTATTACAATTGCTTCTAGATAAAGCTGAAAGGTACAATATGAAAACACCTACTACAATTGAACTAGAAAAAAAAAACTTAGAATTGGTTCTTCTATCTGGTTCATGTAGTTTCAGGTTCGCACACTTGAATCACACAAGAATTGCTTGCAAAATGCCTTGTTATTTGCCCTCAACTCACGTTTAACTTCAGCGTTTGTGCATACCTGTAAAATGAGAACATCCTACAATATATAGAGTTAGTAGATTAAGAAATAACTAGAGTTCTAATGCTACTCTTCCTTGGTGGAAGAGTTCTAGTTGTTCTCAACTTCTAACTCCTCCCTTATCTTGGATAGTGTTCTCTTTGTGTAAGGAGTCCTTCTCCTTATCAATTATGCAACCTTTTGGATCAGGAGATATCAGATATAACCATTTAAGCTTATCTCCCTAACGTGTATTCCTTGTGCTTGAATATGCTCTTGTCTGTGTATACTGTACATGAATGGATATGGTTCATGCTTGAGTTCCTTGTCAATCTTCAAAACAAGCTTAACTTGGGCCAACAGTAAGAAATAAATTTAACCATGCAAAATTCAGTTATCATCGTAGTCATTTCCCAAGATTAGTAACCAATAAGATGTCAATTTTAATCCATAATTGTAAAACTTTTTGGCCGAAATTTCATTGGATTTGAGTTAGAATGTATATGTGTTTATCAGAGTTTATTTTTGGTCGTTCTTCATCTTTCTAAAAGGAAAAATATAAAGAAATACCATATTAGAAGTATCCAAATTCATAAATATATGTTTCTTTTTTAGCTTTTGTTTTTTTGGTGAGTTAGTGAGGGATATCAGAAAAGTCTCTTCCTACTAACTACACATTTGAGTTCATTCTCATATGTATTCCCCTTTAGCTATGTTATTACTGAATAAATTAAGAGCTGAAATTTTGCAAAATCTTTGGTTCACTGAGACCACAATAACGTCATGCGTTGACAAGGAAATCTTCCTATACTTAATCCAGAAATCAAGTACCTAAAGAAACATTAGGTGAAATTCCTGCAGAATAATATCAGGAACTGGCCTAACCTAATGTAGCAGGTCAGAGCTAGGTGGATGGAAGGGGATTTAGCCGAAATCCCTTTATTCGAAAATTATATTGCGTATATAATGTCAATTTTTTATGTATATATATTATATGTTGAACCCCTTTAATTTTTTTGCGCATTTACTATTTTAATTTTTTGAATTTTCTTGGTGAAAGTCCTACTTTCGCCACTGCCTGATACGTCAACTATTAACACGTAACTCAGTGTCCTAAAAAGGACAATCTCATTTGACTTGCATCAACCTTTGCAACCACTCTTTCCAAAAGAATAAAAAAAGAAAAAGAGAAGAACATACATAAAGTAGCAGTGGATTAGCATGGAGCTGCGATCTTACCCTTAATTTTAAACTCTCTCCTCTATCTATCAAAATAACCCCCCCCCCCCACCCACACCTAAAAAAAAAAGATGGATTAAGAACGTATCTAATTAGATGTAAACTTGAATATTGCTTACTTAATTGTTAAATAATATTTATATCTTTTGAGCTCCATAAACAAATACTGTAAATTGCAATTTCTATAGTTAATTTTTCGAAAAATGCATTTGAGGAAAAAAGCTTAGGAAAACAAAAAATTATTTCATGACTCTCCAAGTAATAATAATGTAATCTCATTAAAAGTCAAAGAGTATAATTTTTACTTACTTAAGACAATTGATACAAGTTCCTGTGGCCATGCAATGGTCATAAAACGTGACATGGTATTTTATGATTTTTCAAATCATGTATAAGATATTCTATTTTTGTTCTTTTGTGGACATCTAGAAATGTTGAACCAACTCACAAAAGCAGTTCTAACTTCTATTTTGGGAGTTTATTACTTGTCATGTACTTCTTGGAGGTAATAACGTTGACCATTTTCGATTAACGGATTTGATCACCTTATTGTTTGACTAAGGGCAGTAATCCAAAAAGATAATACATATTACATAGCATCAAAAAATATATATTAGGACTATGCTTAAAATAACAAACTTTTTGGATGGTTATTATCTATTGTATTGTATTGTTACTTTATATATAATATTTATTTTGATTGTTATTTAAAGTTTATTATATCGTATTATTAAATTCATTATTACGTAACAATAAAATGTGTCACTTTATTTAATATTTAATTTCGCATAGTCACATCGTTACCTTACTTTTTCACTCATCTTGCCCTTCCTTATTATTAAATAAACTTATTTTATCCTTTATCTGACTTATTCTACCATGTATCTTAAATTTTTTTTAAATTATAAATTTATTCTTCATATTACTGGTGCGTACAATATGATATATACATTTTTTTGTCTTGCAAATCCATATAGCACACACTATCTTTTAATTATAAAAATCAAAGGTGTAATTATAAATTTTTGGTTATCATAATTAATTTCCGTAGTAGCAAAATCTCCAACCATTCAATTCATTCTCTGATGTCCATATATAATCCTTGCTTCGGGGAAAGCTTGTACTTTCTTCGATCCCAAATATTAATCGTTTGATAAACTGAAATTATTTTTTAAACGGTAGACGTATTAGAAAAATCATTATTTTTCTTTCAGATATATATCAGTGTTATAAAAGGTGTGAGCATAAGGTGAGGCATTTTACATATGTCTCAGCGAGGCGTAAGCCCCGAGGTACGGGGGCTAAGCCCCATAGGTATTTAATTTTTAATATTTTATAAAATAATAATTATAGTAAATATTTATAAACAGATAAAATTGCATAAAAATTGAAGAAAACTATAAATATGTGAAATATATATATATATACATATATATATATATATATATATATATATATATATATATATATATATATATATAGATATGCTCCATCCCCACACAAAAATTAGTCAAACAATCTATTATACGCTACTTACAAGCACAAGTAACTTGAGTCAACAAGAATAAAGATTTCTACATGAAGGAACAAAAAGGACGACTAACCTGCAATTTTGAACTTTGAATTTGCTGTTATGAAGGAGAATGGAGTTCTCTTTATATTTCTAAAAAAAATTGAATATTCATTGCTTTTGGGAGATATTAGCAGACTAGCTGACAAGATAAAGAATTGGAAATGACCATAAATTAGGGCTTCTGTGATGACCCAAAAGGTCATCTTATGTTTTAGAACTCTGTTCCATGTTCCGAGGCCTTCAAAACCTCATTTTATTCCTTCTCGGTTTGCGTGCACAGTCCGAAAGTGTTTTCGCAAAGCTTTTATGTTGAAAGTTGATAGAAATAATAATTTTTGCCTTTAAAAATTAATTTAGTTGACTTCGGTCAACGTTTTCAGTAAATGGACCCGGACTCGTATTTTGACAGTCCCGATGGGTCCGTATCAAAATTTGGAACCTGGGCATATGCCCGGAATAGAATCAGAGGTCCTTAGCTCGAGAAATAATTTTTTTATTAAAATTGAAAGACTGAAAATTAAATGGTTTTAAGAATTTGGTTAATGTTTGATCTTGTTGGTATCGGGCCCGTATTTTGGTTCCGGAGCCCGATACAGGTCCAAAATAATATTTATACCATATCTGTGAAATTTAGTGAGAAACCGAACTGATTTGACGTGATTCGGACGTCCGGTTGTGAAAATAGGAATTTCAAAGTGTTCTTAAGAATTTCATGTGATTTGGTGCTAAATTCGTAGTTTTAGGTGTTATTTTAGCGATTTCATCGTACGAGCAAGTTTGTATGATGTTTTAAGACTTGTGTGCATGTTTGGTTTGGAGCCCTGAGGGCTCGGGTGAATTTGGCTACGGAGTGATTTGAAACTTAAAAAATTGCTGGTGTTCTTCTGCTGTGTTGCAGGCCTCAGACCTCGCAAATGCGAGGTCAAGCTTCGTATTTGCGACTACTGTTGAGATCACATTTGCGAGCTTCTCATCTCAAATGCGAAGAGAAGTTGGGCCATCCTAAGTTCGCAAATGCGAACAAACCTTCGCATGATAAGGACAGGGGGGAAGGTTGACTTCGCATTTGCGACCATTTAATCGCATTTGCGATCAGCTCAGCTCGCAATTGCAAGAATTTCTTCGCTTTTGCGAAAAAATCAGGAGTGTGAGAGACCTCGCAAATGCGATGGTTTTCTCGCATTTGCGAGCTTCGCAATTGCGAAGCTCAGGTCGCAAATGCGACAACTGCAGCTGTGTAAAAGGGACTTTGACGGGATTTTTCATTCATTCTTCAAAATTTCAAAACCTAAAACACAAGTGGCGATTTTCCAAAGACCATTTCTTTCCCAAATCATAGGTAAGTGATTCTTAACTAATTTCTTTCAATCTTTCACTTTATTTTACAAGATTTCAACCTAGAATCTAAGATTTTCATGGTGGAATTGGGAATTTTCGGGTAGAAACTAGGGATTTCGAAATTCGGGGATTTAAACCTCAAATTGAGGTCGAATTTCAAAACCAATTATATATCCGGGCTCGGGGGTGAATGGGTGATCGAATTTTGGTCCGAATTTCGGGTTTGGACCAAGCTGGCCGGGGTGTTGACTTTTATTGACTTTATCAAAATTGGCCTAAATTGAATTCCTTGAAATCGTGGGTAGTTCCTAAGGCTTGAATTGAAAGGTTTGGTTGGTGAATTGATAAATTCTATTGGTCCGGAGGCTTGTGTGAAGGAAAAAGCGGTGGTTGAGCTTTGAGATTGGCCTTGGAGCGAGGTAAGTGTTGTGTCTAACTTTGACTCGAGGGATTAGGGATCCTTGACTTAATTGCTATGTGAAAATCCATGCGAGTGGCGTATAGGTGAGGTGATGAGTACCTATGCACCTCTAATTTATCTGTTTTTGCCTGTTTTCTTTCCTTTCTTATTATATTGCTTTCCTTCCTTAACCATTACATGCTTTACTGGTATTTCCATGTTTAATTGCTACTTGTCAGATATTATTTTTTGTTGTTAAAACTATTAGATATCCCATAGTTTCATTGTCTCATATTATTGGCTTAAGCTGGTCTATCGGTATTTTATGGCATATTTTGGATTGATTTCGCTTAGTAGTATTAATTGATTGAAGTTTCATAATGTACAAGCTTTCCGTTTGCTTTCGTTTGAGGTTTAAATATTGTGGAGAGTTTTGAGTTAAACTGTAAAATTTCGGTTTTTACTGTGTAATTGGTACTGATAAGGTGGGATCGGGTTGCACGCCGCAATAGGAGGATTAAGGGTGATATATTGACGAGGAATAAGGGTGAAATGATATTATATGGTGGGATCGTGTTGCGCTTCGCAACATGAGGAATAATGGTGATATATATACAGGAGGAATAAGGGTGAATTGCTATTGTACGGTAGGATCGGGTTGCACTCCGCAACAGGAGGAATAAGGGTGGATTGATATGGAGTAATAAGGGTGAATATTAATATTGATATTGATATATGATGGGATCGGGATCCACGCCGCATCAGGTTGTGTGTTTACGAATTTTTCCTTTACTGTGAAGGTTATTTGGTAGCTTTGGATTTTGCTTAAGGATTGGTTATAGCTGGATACTGATAAGACACTTGAGTTCTGTATTCATTCCTTGCAAGATACTACTTATTTTGTCCTATTCTTCTTTCTGCTTTTATTATACACTGTATGCAGGTTATAGTGTAATTGCCCCGCCGTAGCCTCGTCACTACCTCGTCGAGGTTAGGCTCGGCACTTACCAGTACATGGGGTCGGTTGTACTGATACTGCACTCTGCACATTTTGTGCAGATTTTGGAGTAGGTAGTGGCTGATTGAGAGATTGGCTTCAGGTTACACAGTTTGGAGACCCAAGGTAGTCCTGCTGGCGTCCGCAGGCCCTAGCGTACCCTTCTACATCTCTATATTACTGTTTTATTTGTTTCCAAAGCAGTTGTAATTTCTTTCAAACCGATGTCTGTAGAAAATCATAGTATGTTCGTGGATTGTGACACCGGATTCTGGGTAGTAATAGTAGTAGTACTGGCAATAGTTATAAACAAAGAGGCTGTTTACTTACTTCCGCAATTATGACTACTTGTTTTAGCTTGTTTACTTTTATTCACTGAATCGTAAAGGAAATCGGTTAATAGTACTCTAACGTTGGCTTGCCTAGCAAGTGTGATATTAGGCACCATCACGGTCCCGATGGTAGGAATTCCGGGTTGTGACAAGTTGGTATCAGAGCACTAGGTTGCCCAGGTCTCACAATTCACGAACAAGCTTAGTAGAGTCTGAGGGATCGGTATGGAGACGTCTGTGCTTATCCCCAGAGGCTACAGAGTTTAGGAACAATGTCACTTCTATCCTTCTCTGTCGTGCGATTTGATCTCTCAATGCTAATTAAACTCTCTACTCTTGTTCTTTCGCAGATGGCGAGATCACGTACCGCTTCATCAGCTGAGCAGCAGCCAAGGCCCCCAGTGGTAGCTCCTACGAGGGGCATAGGTCGAGGCTGAGGCCGAGGCAGGGGCAGGGCTCAGCCCAGAGCACGAGCAGCAACACCAGCGGCGGAGCCTCAAGTAGAGTTTGATAAGGAGGCTCTAAGCCAGACTGTTCCAGCAGGGCCAGCTCAGGTTCCAGAGGGGTTCATCGCTACCCCGGTACTTCAGGATGCTTTGGTCCATCTAGTGGGCCTTATGGAGAGTGTTGCTCAGACCGGCACATTTGATGTAGCACCAGCCATCTCTCGGGCTGGGGGAGGAGTTTAGACTCCCGCTACTCACACTCCGGAGTAGATTACTCCCCAGTTTTAGACTCCAGCAGCTCGGCCAGTTGGGGCAGTTTCGCCGGGTATTGCAACACAGACCGGTGACGGATCAGCTATGTCTTCTGAGGCCTTGTTGAGATTGGACAAGTTCACCAAGCTCTTCCCAGTTCATTATAGTGGGGCAGCTTCTGAGGACCCACAAGATTATCTTGACCACTGCCATGAGGTGTTGCGGAACATGGGGATAGTGGAGACCAATGGGGTCGATTTTGCTGCGTTCTAGATGATAGGGTCCGCCAATAGATGGTGGAATGATTTTGTGTTGACTAGACAGCTGGGTCGCCTGCTTTGACTTGGGAGCAGCTCTCTCAGATATTTCTCGAGAAGTTCCTTCCTGTTACACTGAGAGAGGACTATCGAAGGCAGTTCGAGCGTCTCCAGCAGGGCAGTATGTCCGTCACTCAGTGCGAGACCCGCTTTATTGATTTGGCCCGTCATGCTCTTCTTATACTTCCTACAAAGAGAGATGGGAGAGGAGTTTTATTGAGGGACTTGCTCAGCCTATCAGATTGCAGATGGCTAAGGAGACAGGGAGTGAGATTTCTTTCCAGGATGCAGGCAATGTTGCCAGACGAGTTGAGATGGTTCTAGCTCAGGGGAGTGGTTAGGAGTCTGACAAGAGGCCGCGTCACTCCGGTGGATTCAATGGCCTCATCTGGAGGTCGAGGTACTTTTGGTAGGGGCCATCATCTCAGGCCGTTTCATTCAGCACTTTAGACATCCCATGGAGCTTCAGAGAGTCGTGGTCCTTATGTACCTTCTTCAGGGCAGCTAGCTTATAGTACACCACCAGCTCCTATCAGAGCACCTCCTCTTCAGAGTTATTATCGTTGTCAGTCTACTTGTCACGACCCCGGTTTGCGGTATTTCAGAGCTATGTAGTACTTCTTAGAAAGAGACTCCTCGGTCTGCGGACGCAGCAGATATACCTCGAAGTTGCTATAGCAGTCGCCTAGCCTCAGGGATGATAAGACTGAGCGGAAGTACCTGGATCTGCACATGAAAAACATGCGCAGAAGGGGCATGAGTACACCACATCGGTACTCAGTAAGTGTCAAGCCTAACCTCGGTCGGGTATTGACGAGGAAGGTCAGGGCCCTACTGAGGTCAAATAAAATATAAGGGTTAACAGTGTGAAATAAACAGTGTAAATAAAATGCAACAATAAGAATTAACATAGAATTTGAAGAATAACAACAACTACAACAGAGACAAATAAACCACGAAAAGAAATACAGCTTAACACAAAGATAACAACCGGGGCACCTTCCAGGATATCGTCCTGTAGTCCCAATTACAACTATCCAGTGGATCTCCCGGGATACCTTCCCGTAGTCCATCATATATGTGTCCGAAGGATCTCCCAAGATCCCGTCCCGTAGTCCAACTATCAATGCGCAGAGGGATCTACCGGAATCCCGATCCGTAGTCTCCAAATATAAATACCCAGTACTGGGGGAAACTACCGGGTGCATTCCCGTAGTTCCATATAACTGTGCAAGGAGATCTACCGGGAATCTAACTCGTAGTCCCAAAGTAAATGTGCAGGGGGATCTACCGGGAATCTAACCCGTAGTCCCAAAGTAAACAGACAAGGGGGAGCTACTGGAATCCCACATCCGTAGTCCCAATGTAAATACACAGCAGCAGCAAGGAAATAATTCAGAGAAGGGAAATTTCATATTAAGGCAACAAATAATTCTAGCCTAGTATGCTGCACATAATACAATTAAGGCAGTTAAGTCAAATAGAACAATTTAGTCAAGTAGACATGCTTCTCTAGTCTAACAGCAGGCTAAATTTCCAAGTAGTGTAAGCAAGAAAAGAAGAGCACAATTCAAGGCTATTTTTAATGAAATAAAATCGGATTTCCAACAATTAGCACAAGTACGCGCTCGTCACCTCACGTACAAGGCATTTCAATTATCACAATATCAATCCTAAGGGGAAAGGTCCCCCACACAAGGTTAGACAAGCCACTTACCTCGAACCCGCTCAAAAATCAATCCGACACCACGTCTCTGCCACGAGTACTTGACTCCAAATGGCCCAAATCTATTCAATTCAATTGCATAATATAAATAACACTTCAAGTAACATATTCTACAATTAAATTCTAAATTAATACGCGAAATATGTAAAATAACCAAAATGCCCCTCAGGCACACGTCTCGGAATCGGGTAAAATTTATGTTTTCAGAATCCTCACACTCTCACGAGTTCATGCATACCAAAATTACCAAAATCGGACCTCAAATGGTCCCTCAAATCATCGCTCAAACGTCTCCGATACTAAGCCCTAGTTTTCCCCAAATTTTCACCCTTAATTTCTATAATTTCTAGCTCTAATCCGTGAAATAATAGCATAGGAACGAGTTTTAGGTCCAAATTCCTTACCTCAATGAAGCTCCTTTGAAATCCTTCTTTCAAATCGTCCCAAAAGCTCCGAAGTCGAGATAAAAATGGTGAAATAAACCTCAAAGTCGCGGAACCCCTTTTGAAAATAATGCCCAGCAGTTTTCGCATCGGCGGTCTTGGGACCGCATCGGCGTTCTTAGGACCGCATCTGCGGTCCGCTTCTGCGGAACAAATGTCGCATCTGCGATTTCCCACTTAATGGCCAAAATCCGCATCTGCGGCCCTTTACCCGCAGGTGCAGTACCGCTTCTGCGGAAAATATACCGCATCTGCGGTTCCTGAAGAGATGGCCAAAATTCCGCTTCTGCGGCCGCTTAGCCGCTTCTGCGGCGCCGCACCTGCGGAACCCAAACCGCAGGTGCGGTTATGACAGCACCAGTAGCTGAACCTACAACTTAAACTCCAAAATTTCCTCCGTCAACCACCCGAATTCATCAAGAGGCCCTCGGGACCTCAACCAAAGGCACCAATAAGTTTTATATCACTGCCCGAACTTGTACCAATCCTTAAAACACCTAAAACAACATCGAAACCTCAAATTAACCATGGATTTAAGCCTAAGAACTCCAAATTTCTCAAAATACGCTTTTGATCAAAAAGTCTATCAAACCTCGTCCGAATGACCTGAAATTTTGCACACACGTCACATTCAACACTACGGAGCTACTCCAACTTCCGGAATTCCATTCCGACCCTGGGATCAAAATCTCACTATCGAACCGGAAACTTCAAAAATCCATCTTTCGACATTTTAAGCCTAAATTAGCTACGGACCTCCAAAACACAATCGGATCACGCCCCCAAGCCCGAAATCACCCAACGGAGCTAACGGAACCATCAGATTTCTATTCCGAGGCCGTCTTTACACTGTTCCGACTATGGTCAAATTTCCAAGACTTAAGCTCTCATTTAGGGACTAAGTGCCCCAAATCTCTCCGAAATTCAAAACCGAACATCCCGGCAATTCAAAATAGCAGAAATAAACACGGGGAAAGCAGTTAATAGGGGATCGGGGCGTAAATTCTAAAAACGACCGGCTGGATCGTTAATTAAAGTTAATCGTTAACAAGTTGACTTAAAACTTAAGTAGTCGATTAAATATGGCAATCTTGCAGATATAGTAATTTGAGGTAATAAGCAGAAAGTAAATGCAAAAATTTAAAGACACCAGGAATTTTTATATTGGTTCGGATTTATTGTGAATCCTAATCCAGTCCCCTTGGGTTGCAAGGGATATCTATTCAAGTGAATAAGTTTTCTTTCGAGTACAGATTTGATGTATGTCGCTCAGTTTCTCTAGAACTCGTTTGATACAATACCTCACCAGTTGTATGCCCTCTTTCTATCCCTGACTTGTTACACAGCAGATCTATATAGGCTACTATGCTTGTTTGCAGTAGAATGAAGAGAGTTATTTTGGTTTGATCAAAGTATACTAAGGATGGAGTTACACTGTGAATTTATACAAGGATCAATGGTGAAGGCTTGTCAACCCAAGGGTTTTGATCCTTGGAAAGAGTTGTTTCTTTCCAAGAATAAAGAACTATCCGTTGCTTCTCTTCAGACCTTTTCCTTCGGCAGATAACAGGTTTGACAGGATTCTTCCTTGATTGTTGGACCTTCCAATCTTGACCGCCGTCCGGATCTTCTAGCTTTAATAGTTCTCCAGTGATTTGATCTGACTCGTCAATCACAGATTGCGTTAAATCTTTATTCCATTATGGCAGATTTGATTTCCCAAAATCATGGAGCTAATCCTGATTTGCTGATATAGTACTGTTTCTTTCCTTGTACATCGTAAGTATTTCAGGCAGCTTCCCTTCTGAATGATTTCCTTCCTTGTTCGACATAGCCGTTCCAATAGTTCCTTTTTACTTCTTTGAACTCCTTCACATGCATATTAATTGCATCATTAAAATATGATCTAACACCAAAGGGCCGGTGGGATTTCTAAGAAGGATGAGATGCCCCTTACCACTATTTTAGAGATTGATATCTTTGATGTTTGGGGTATTGATTTCATGGGACCGTTCATGAGCTCTTCTGGGAACACTTACATTCTGGTAGTTGTGGACTATGTGTCAAAATGGATTGAAGCCGTGGCTTTACCCAACAATGAAGCTCGAAGTGTGGTGGCATTCTTGAAAAAGAACTTCTTCACAAGGTTTGGTACTCCGAGGGCCATTATTAGTGATGGGGGTTTGCATTTTTGCAACCGAGCTTTTGATACCTTACTCACAAAGTATGGTGTCACTCATAAAGTCTGAACCCCCTACCATCCTCAAGCAATAGGACAGGTTGAAGTCTCCAGCCGGGAGATCAAGAGTATTTTGTCAAAGACTGTGAACGCCAACCGAACAGATTGGTCAAGAAAACTTGATGATGCTCTTTGGACTTATAGGACGGCCTACAAGATGCCGATTGGGATGTCTCCATATCGATTGGTGTTTGGGAAGGCATGTCATCTTCTGGTAGAACTTGAACATAAGGCCATGTGGGCATTGAAGAAGCTTAATCTTGAATGGGATGCCGCTGCAAATCTAAGAGTGGCACAATTGAATGAGCTTGATGAATTCTGGTACCATGCCTACACAAGTTCGTCCCTTTACAAGGAGAAGATGAAGTATCTCCATGACAAGTACATCCACAACAAGGAGTTTAAAGAAGGTGATCTTGTGCTATTGTTCAATTCCCGATTAAGGATGTTTCAAGGCAAGTTGAAGTCTAAGTGGAGTGGCCCCTTTAAAGTAGTGAATGTAACCCCCTTTGGTGCTCTAGATTTGAAAAATAAGAATGATGAGGTTTTTAGAGTCAATGGGCACCAGGTTAAACATTATCGTGGCAAGATTGATGATGGCCACATTATGGCGGTTCTTCATTTGAAGTGATTGGTAATCTGCGTCGTGCCGTGACGTTAAATCGGGCGCTTCTCGAGAGGCAACCCATGTGTCTTTTTCTTTCTTTTGTTTTCCGTCTTTAGATTAGATAGGCTTTGTTTTGTGCTAACTAGTTTTGAAGTGTATTCAGGAATTGGTGTGCAGTGCAAGGACTGTGCATGAAAAAATTGGCTAAGTGTCACACAGTGCGGACCACACCAAAATTATGCGGTCGCACAACTGGTGGATCAAAAATGCATGGTCTCTAAAGTTTGGTCTGTCAAAAATCCTAAACAAATTGCGGCCGCACATATTTTTGTGCGGTCCGCACTGATACTGCGGCGGCACTCATTTTTGTGCGGTCCACAGCAGGTCTTCACAGGAGCAGGTAAGGAGTGCAGACCGCATCAAAATTATGTGACTCTACCAGTTGATCTCTTTTGTGACAGCAAGGCTGCAATCTAAATTGCAGCTAATCCTATCTTTCACGAAAGGAGCAAACACATAGACATTGACTGTCTTTTTGTACGAGAGAAAATCATACAAGGTGCAGTGAAAACTCATCACATTCCCACAAAAGAGCAGCAAGCTGACCTCCTTACCAAGAGCTTAGGAAGATTGCAACATGATCACTTAATATCAAAGCTGGGGTTGAAGGATATCTTCAAACCATCAGCTTGACGGAGGGTGTTAAGAAGGTAGTTAGTGGATTCGTTGGGTAGTTAGCCAGATGTCCAATCATGTAGGGACAACTGTAAGTTAAGTTAGTTAGGATTTGTATATAACCGTGTATACACCTCATTTGTGAGGTATCAATCAATGGAACACTAAATTTCCATTTCTCTCTTTGGCTTCTTCTGAGAACTCCTCTGCAACCATGGAGGTTCTCCTCTTTTAACAGAAACTTTGCATAGTGAGTGAAGTAGAAGACTTCAAAAACTTAGTGAGAACTCTTCCATTGTGGTCATCAAGCATACTTCTGTCTACTCCAATTGCAGTTCTAATTAGTTCATCTGTACTTCAAGCCTTTGCCATGGATAGACACATAGGACCACATTTCCAAATCCCTGCTGGTTCCATTCCCGTCATTATTTTCCTCTCCACCTCAATTTCTCAAATACTTTTCGACAAATTTCTCTTTCCCACATGGAAAAAATTAACTAGCCAATCTGTCACACCCTTCAAACGAATTGGAGTTGGCCACGTGCTCACTTTTCTTGGCGTGGCAGCTTTGATTGAGTCTAAAAGATTAAATGTAGCACATAATTCCCACAACCTTAATCAAGGACGTTCCAGTATTATGCCTATTTCTGTCTTATGGCTCATGCCACAACTAGTTATCATTGGAATTGGAGAGGCGTTCCATTTTCCAAGACAAGTATCATTGTACTACCAAGAATTTCTGATATCTTTGAAGAGTGTTTCTGTTATCAATCTGTATTACTGTAATAAATACTAAAACCAGTAAACTTTTTGAAATAGAAACATAAATAGAAAGTTAGTAGCAACAATATGTCAAAATAATATCTGAAAAAATAATTTCGGAATAAATCGAGCCCACTGAATACACAGTGTGTGCTTAAGGAAAATATTCCCCTCAAGTACCCGAGGTGCTGGAATATATCCTCCCAGGATAGAAGGATTTAACTCACCAGAGTGTTGGTACCAAAAACGCCGATGAAACAGCGAACCACTCGAAGGTTGTAAAACACACTGGAAGTTTTTGTGCAGAAGAAGAAGAAGAAGATCAGAAAATTTCGTAAGGAAAGATTCTGGGATTCAAAGCATATTTATAAACTTTCTCGCACTGTTTCTGAAAAGGTATGCAACCTTTCAGAAACAGCCATGGTTTTTGGGAATATTTCTATTTGAAATATTATGGGAAATTTAAAATAATTCGGGAAAGAAAACGGACCGGACCGTACCGGGTCGCGGGTCATAGGTTATTCCGGATTTAATTTTCATTAATTAATTAAATAGTTGAAAGGAATTTTGTCCAAAAAGATTAATCAATCAATCGTTCACCAAATCTGAATTCGAAGCCGAAGGCGAAGCCAAAGCCGAGCCGAGCGAGCAACGACGACGGCGCGAGGCTTTCCTTCTTCTTAACCCTTTAAGAGCTAAAAGAAGAGGAATTATATATATACCCATCAAGAGTCTTTTCTTCCTTTAATATGGGACAATGTCCCTTTGGCAAGGAGGGAAACTCAAATATTTTATTTTCCCTCCATTTTTCATTCACCCTCTTTTAAGCTATACCAAGTGATAATTAGGAATGATGATGCATTTTACACTCCTTCATGCTTGGGTTTTGATTAGAAATGTGTACAATATAGTCCTAAAGGCTCACAAGTTGTGCTTGATTGCAGGTTTGATCAACAAGGTGACAAGGTGTCAAATACCAGCTCAAAAAGGAGTGAAACTTGCACAAGTACCAAAACAAGGCAAAGCTCAGTCAAACAGGGCCAGTGCGGCCGCACACCATTCTGTGCGGTCCGCGCAAGTGAAGTTCAGAGAGTGTGCATCTCAGGCCAAAAAGGCTATGCGACTGCACAGGATTTTCCGAGGTCCGCATTGGAGTCACTGCGGCCGCACTCGATTTCGTGCGGTCCGCAGAGCCAAGGTTCAGAGAGTTGCCAGATTGAATATTGAAGCCAAATGCGGTCTGCGCTCCATTTCATGCGGACCGCACTAGAAGACACCGCGGCCGCACTACTCTTTATGCGGTCCACATTGCCCAAGTTCAGAGAGCTGGATATTCAAGTCAAGAGCCTTAGTGCGGCCGCACTTGATTTTGTGCGGTCCGCACTAGCCCCGCAGGGGTATTTTTGTCCGAGATTTTCAGCCTAGTATTAATAGATTCTTTTCCCATTTTTAGGTAAGCAGATAGTTTTATACGTAGAGCTGCACTCGTGACTTCGTTTCTTTTGCTATTTTGAGTAATTTTAGCTTAATTTCACCATTGAATCTTCAAGTTCTATTTAGTAATTAATTATTATGAGTTTATCTTCATCTATTTCTTTATTTTTTTCTTCAATTATGAGTAGCTAGACCCATCAGCGAGGGTTGTGGCTCAACCCTAGTGTGGGTAATTGATGGGTCTTGTATTTTAGGGCTTGATTGACTATGGGTGTTCGATATTTGGGCTAATTTCATGTGTAATTGCTGATATGTGGTTGCAAACACTAGTTTGTGTTTAGTTGACTTTGGCTCTTCTTGAGAAAGAGAGTCTAAGTATCTGAAATTGGCCCAACAAGGAATTGGGGCGTACTCAAGAGATTGATAGCCCAAATTAAAGGGGTAAACCGAGAGATCGTAATACCCGACTTGAACATTAATTGCTTGTGCAGATTTGCATACCCAATTGGTCTTGAGAAAGTCAATTCGGGCAAAATCACTCGAACTACCGAGAGGTATAGAGTGAGTAGGATCGAGCAATGGTTATATCGTACTCCCCAAATGTGACAATCTAGCTTTAGACTCAAGAATCCGTCAATTGACCACCTAGGCGAATGTCACTACCCTAGTGCCTTTTAATTATTTGAACTACTCGCAATAGTTTAACCCTAGCTTATCCTAGTTTAATTGAGCATTGCAGTTTTGTAAAATTAGAATCATAATCAAAACCAACAATGTGTAGAAGTACAATTTGGAGCAAATACACAACTCCACTTTAGATAGACACCCAACTCCAATATCTAGCTCCCTGTGGAAATCGATCCCGACCTTAATCGGGTAAAAGCTACTTCGACCTCTCTCGCTACTCAATAGTAGTGTAGGGTTGGCTTCGATCACTTTTTGGCGCCGTTGCCGGGGAGCTAACGGTTTTGGCTATCTATCTAAATAGTTTTGTGTATTGTTCTTCTTTCCTTCTTTGTTACTAATTTGTGTGTGTCACAACTTCAGGTACAAAATGGCAGCAAATGCTAATGACCCTCTTGGAAACGTGATTGCGGGGGAGGAGGTAGATGATAATGGAGAGGATGAGATGCCTCTTGTACCTCAAGGACAACGAAGAGGCCGCCAGGCCAATGCTAATGAAAATGTTCCAGACCCTCCTCTGCCACCTCCAACAGTGGCTCCTAGAGTTCTCCCAACCAAGGCTATGCGAGTGCAATTGTTCCGCCCCCGGGATCCCGGGGGGGGGGGGGGGGGTCGGATAACCAACGTGATGCTGACATTGTTGGAGCAGCCTGGGTACTTCACGGGCGCTGCCACTCAAAATGCTTACAAACATCTCAAGGGGTTCGTGGATAACTATTGGGGGAGCAAGCAAACCAATGTGTCCGAGGATCTACTTCGATTGAGGCTCTTTCCATTTTCACTTAGAGGGAAGGCATTGGATTGGCTTGAGCGACTTCGCAACCATTCCATCACAACTTGGGATGAGTTGGCGGATAAGTTCATTGCCAAATTTTTCTCACCGGGGCACATGGCAGCACTACGGGATGAGATCTTAGCCTTCAAGCAGGAGCCCACCAAACCATTGCATGAGATTTGGGAGAGATATAGAACTATGGTGAAGGAATGCCCCAACAATGATATGACTGAGGCTATGATACAACAGACCTTCTATCGGGGCATCAATACAACGAATCAATGCATAGTGAATCAATTGGCTGGGGGTAATTTCATGAAGTTGCCTTATGATGAAGCTTGTGCTATTCTTGACGAGATGGGTGACACATCCTCCGCTTGGCAAAGTAGAGCCAATGTGCCACAGGGTGACCCCACGGACACTTATTTGCACAAAGAACTACATGACCATGGACAGGCTATAGAAGAACTTACAACAACAATGAACCAATTAGCAAAGGCACAGTTGCAACAAGTTCAGAATCCTCGCCAAGTAAATGCCATGAAGGGTGTTAACATGCTTGTAAACAATAGAAGACAAAGAGGTCAACAAAACCAAGGGAATTCGGATCAATTTGATAATGACTGTGGTGGATTCCAAGATGATTGTTATGATGGGCAGAACGAAGAGGTNGCTGATCGACTAGTTTTATCGCAAATAAGCATTTCCAAATTTAAAGGGTGGTTTAAGAAGAACGCGGACACTAATCAAGTGCCACTATGGTATTAATACGCACGACTGGAATACGATGTGGAGCATGCTTTATGCAGGGATAAAATAAAACGTTGTCAAGTATTTTTGCATGTTGAAAGCAGTAAATGCAGTATTGTAAAGACATAAAAGAAAGGAAAACAAGGAAGAAGTTAGTACGCACAATGTGGAAATGGTAACAAAGTAAACGAGATAGTAAGGGTGGGGAGAGACATGATGTAGCGATTCTCAAAATGTCTAAAGGAAGGCACATGTTATGAGCAAACTAAGCACAGATTTACATGCGAGTTTAAATAAAAGGAATACGGGGAAAATGGGGTACAGGTAGCAAAAAGGAAAAGAGAGTGGGATATTCATGTAACAGCAAAGATAATAAAACATTTACCAGGGATGACTAATTCATATAGGCCAAGTTCACTTATGGTAAGAGCCTAAAAATCCCCAGCAAAGCACCATGTGTCGCGCCCTTTTCTCGCGAATCGGTTTCGACATTGAC
>NW_017674034.1:40191-57961 GCF_001879085.1 Nicotiana attenuata
AGTTCCAACTATTTTGCCTCTTGAATCATCTCCAAATTTGACGCTTCCTCCATCAATCTTTGTAACCTCCTTAAAAAGATTTTTGTCACATGTCATGTGACTGGAACACGCACTATCTAGGTACCATTTTCCTTTGCGACTTATTCTGTGGTGTTCCTGCAATACATAATAATTACTTTCTTTTAGGTACCCAAGCTTTCTTAGGTCCTGGTGAGTTAGTGTTACTGGGTTCAGAGTTTTTAGGTTTCCAAACCCATCCAGACATATGATGTTTACGAAATTGACAACCAGAATATTTATGCCCACTTTTGTTACAGTAGTGACATTTAGCCGCAGACCTGTTTTCAGGTCTTTCATAAGCATTGGAACTAGCTATCATGAGATTAGCTGATTCCGTTCCAGTTGACTTGTAAGTCGACTGGTCCGACCGACTGGTTGATTTAGTTTGATTGGTTCCTTTCCAGTTTACTTGTAAGTCGTCTGGTTTGACCTAATAGAACTGTGACTAGTGGATTTGCGCAAGCTGTTAAGCTGCATTTGCAATTCCTCAAACTCTTCTTGAAGTACGTCCTTTTCAATTTCACATACTTCATGTTTGAGTTTCCAGTCTTTGATTTCCATAGTGAGTATCTTAATCTCATTCATCATTTTTTGAGACTCTTTTAAGGTGGAATTAAGAATGTCCTGCAATTCATTACATCTATCACATTCATAAGATCTTACCTCGCTAGTTTCTCCTCTTGCCATAAAACAGTTTTCATCGTCTGAATCATCTTCATCTGTCCAGCATCCTGAAGTTTTGTTGATCTCATTTTCTAGGATCGTCATGAAGCAGAGATTTGCTATTTCTTCACGGTCTGAGTCATCCTTATCGCTCCAGCTTCCAAATGATTTATTTTTGTTTAATCCTCTAGAGATATTTCTTTTCAGTTCTGGACACTCCGCTTGGATGTGTCCAAATTTTCCACATTCGTAGCATTTTTCATCATTCTTATCTTGTTTGTTGTATTGTCTAGATCTTCTTGGTGGAAATCTCCCTTTCTTTGTATTTCTATATCTTCTCATCAGTCCATCCATGTTTCTAGACATCATAGCAATTTCTTCTTGTAGGGCTTCAGGATCATCAATTTCATTTTCAGCCGCTTCAGTAGTAGTTTTGAATGCAACACTTTTCTTTTTCTCCTCTTGATTTTTCTTTTTCAGGTGTGTTCTTTCAAAAGCAATGAGCTCCCCTCGAAGTTCATCATATGATAACTTGTTAAGATCTTGAGATTCCAGGGTGACCACTTTAGTCTGCCAAGTGGTTGGTAGACTTCTGAGAATTTTCCTAACTTGATCGCCATTGGTTTAAGGTTTGCCAAAAGCTTTCAAGTCGCTAATTATCTTACTGAACCTGGCAAACATTTCTTCGATGGATTCTCCTTCCTTCATTGAGAACAGTTCATAGTCGTGAACTAGCATATTGATGTGAGTTTCCTTTACTTTGCTGGTACCTTCGTAGGTAACCTTAGTTTTGTCCCACATCTCTTTGGCTATATCACAGCTAGATATTTTCTCATATTCTTCACCACTTATCGCATTGTGAAGCAGATTTCTTGCCTTGTGATTTATTTGGACAGCTTCCAGTTGTTCTTTTATGTATGAGTCTATGTCATCAGGATCAGCGAGTGGTGGAGTGCTGGCAGGCAGTGGATAGTTTCCCTTCTTGATAACTCTCCACACCTTGACGTCGTATGCCTTGGTGAAGATTTCCATTCGAATTTTCCAGTGGGAAAAATGTTGTCCATTGAAGTAAGGTGGCCTTACTTGTGAACTTCCTTCCTGAAAGAGAGCTCCTATGATAACCTGATTTGCGATGATCTTTTTCTCACAAGCTGTTAAGCAGAAAACAAAAGTGTGAGCCTTGCTCTGATACCAATTGAAAGTACAAGAGGGGGGTGAATTGTAGATAATTAAAGTTAATCCTTAACAAGTTGACTTAAAACTTAAGTAGTCGACTAAATATGGCAATCTTGCAGATATAGTAATTCGAGGTAATAAGCAGAAAGTAAATGCAAAAATTTAAAGACACCAGGAATTTTTATACTGGTTCGGATTCAATGTGAATCCTAATTCAGTCCCCTTGGGTTGCAAGGGATTTCTCTTCAAGTGAATAAGTTTTCTTTCGAGTACAGATTTGATGTATGTCGCTCAGTTTCTCTAGCACTCATTTGATACAATGCCTCACCAGTTGTATGCCCTCTTTCTATCCCTGACTTGTTACACAGCAGATCTATATAGGCTACTATGCTTGTTTGCAGTAGAATGAAGAGAGTTATTTTGGTTTGATCAAAGTATACTAAGGATGGAGTTACACTGTGAATTTATACAAGGATCAATGGTGAAGGCTTGTCAAACCAAGGGTTTTGATCCTTGGAAAGAGTTGATTCTTTCCAAGAATAAAGAACTATCCGTTGCTTCTCTTCAGACCTTTTCCTTCGGCAGATAACGGGTTTGACAGGATTCTTCCTTGATTGTTGGACCTTCCAATCTTGACCGCCGTCCGGATCTTCTAGCTTTAATAGTTCTTCAGTGATTTGATCTGACTCGTCAATCACAGATTGCGTTGAATCTTTATTCCATTATGGCAGATTTGATTTCCCAAAATCATGGAGCTAATCCTGATTTGCTGATGTAGTACTGTTTCATTCCTTTTACATTGTAAGTATTTCAGGCAGCTTCCCTTCTTAATGATTTCCTTCCTTGTTCGACATAGCCGTTCCAATAGTTCCTTTTTACTTCTTTGAACTCATGCACATGCATATTAATTGCATTATTAAAATATGATCTAACATATGGGCATATCTAGAGGACCTCTCCGAGATTAGTGGGCGTTCCGCCACAGCAGTAGGGTTCTCGTGCCACGATTCTGGCACATGGCGCGCCACCGCCCGCTCAGCCAGCTAGAGGTAGGGGTCAGGGAGCCAGAGGTAAAGGTCAAACCGCTAGAGGTGGAGGTCAGGCCGTTAGAGGTGGAGGCCAGGCCGCTAGAAGTGGAGGCCAGCCAGTAGGAGGCCATCCAAGAGATATGGTTCAGAGTGGTGGGGCCCAGCCCCGATGTTATGCTTTCCCAGCCAAGCCTTAGGCTGAGTCATCCGATGCTATTATCATAGGTACTGTTTCAGTTTGCAGTAGAGATTCTTCAGTTCTATTTGATCCAGAGTCTACATACTCCTATGTGTCATCTTACTTTGCTTCATATTTGGTTGTGTCTCGTGATTCTTTGAGTGCTCCCGTGTATGTGTCCACACTGGTGGGGGATTCTATTGTTGTAGATTGTGTCTATCGCTCGTGTGTGGTTATTATTGGGGGTATTGAGACTAGCATAGATCTCCTACTTCTCGGTATGGTCGATTTTGATGTCATTTTGGGGATGGATTGGCTATCACCTTATCATGCTATGTTGGACTGTCACGCCAAGACCGTGAATTTAGCCTAGCCGGGCTCGCCTCGATTAGAGTGGAGAGGGACACCTGGTCATTCTACCAGCAGGGTTATCTCTTATATGAAGGCTCGGCGTATGGTCGAGAAGGGGTGTTTGGCTTATTTGGCTTATGTTCGTGATTCTAGTGCGGAGGTTCCTTCCATGGATTTTGTATTAGTTGTTCGGGAGTTTCCAGAGGTATTTCTTGCAGACCTACCGGGGATGCCACCTGACAGGGATATTGACTTCTGTATTGATTTGGTTCCGGGTACTCAGCCCATTTCTATTCCTTCATACCTCATGGCCCCGCCAGAGTTGAAAGAGTTGAAGGAGCAGTTGCAAGACTTGCTTGATAAGGGCTTTATTAGACCCAATGTCTCGCCTTGGGGTGCGCCCATGTTGTTTCTAAAGAAGAAGGATGGGATGATGAGGATGTGCATAGATTATCGCTAGTTGAGCAAAGTCACCATCAAGAACAAGTATCCATTGCCAAGGATTGATGACTTATTTGATCAGCTCCAAGGTGCCAAGGTGTTTTCAAAGATCGATTTGTAGTCTGGCTACCATCAGTTAAGGATTAGGGCATCTGATGTCCCTAAGACAGCTTTTCGAACTCGATATGGGCATTATGAGTTCCTAGTGATGTCATTTGGCTTGACAAAGGCCCCAACAACATTCATGGATTTGATGAACTGGGTGTTCAAACCCCATCTGGATTCCTTTGTGATTGTTTTTATTGATGATATCTTGATCTACTACCGCAGTTGAGAGGAACACAAGCAGCATCTTCGGATCGTACTTCAGACTCTGAGAGACAACCAGTTATATGATAAGTTTTCAAAATGCGAGTTTTAGTTGAGTTCAGTTTCTTTCTTGGGTCACGTTGTATCACCAGAGGGTATTCAGGTGGATCCTAAGAAGATTGAGGCCGTTCACAATTGGCCTAGACCTACTTTAGCCATTGAGATCCGTAGTTTCTTGGGTTTAGCAGGTTATTACCGTCGGTTTGTGGAGGGGTTTTCATCTATAGCATCCCCGTTGACCAGGTTGACCCAGAAGGGTGCCCCGTTCAGATGGTCAAACAAGTGTGAAGCGAGCTTTCAGAAGCTCAAGACAGCTTTGACTACGGTGCCGATTTTGGTGTTGCCCACAGGTTCAGGGCCCTATACAGTATATTGTGACACATCTCGTATTGGACTTGGTGCTGTATTGATGTAGGGTGGCAAGTCTATTGCATATGCTTCGAGGCAACTAAAGGTTCACGAGAAGAATTATCCTGTTCATGACTTGGAGCTGGCAGCCGTTGTTCACGCGCTAAAGATTTGGAGGCACCATCTATATGGCGTGTCATGTGAGGTATTCACAAATCATAAGAGTTTGCAATATTTGTTCAAGCAAAAGGAGCTCAATTTGAGGCAGAGAACGTGGTTGGAACTATTCAAAGACTATGATATCACCATCTTGTATCGTTCCGGGAAGGTCAATGTGGTAGCTGATGCTTTGAGTATGAAGTCAGCTAGTATGGGCAGCCTTGCGTACATTCCTGTCGATGAGAGACCGCTTGCATTAGATGTTCAGGCCTTCGCCAATCAATTCGTGAGGTTGGATGTCTTTAAGCCCAGTCGTGTTTTAGCTTGCACAGTCGCTCGATCTTCCTTGTTTGAGCGTATCAGGGAGCGACACTATGATGACCCTCACTTGCTTGTCCTTAGGGACACAGTGCGGAACGGTGATGCCAAGCAGGTTACGGTTGGAGATGATGGAGTTTTGAGGATGCAGGGTCGTGTTTGTGTGCCTAATGTGGATGGACTTTATGAGTTGATTCTAGAGGAGGCTCACAGTTTTCGGTATTCTATTCATCCGGGCGCCACCAAGATGTATCAGGACTTGCGTCAACATTATTAGTGGTGGAGGATGAAGAAGGATATTATTTCATATGTAGCTCGGTGTCTAAATTGTCAGCACGTAAAGTATGAGCATCAAAGACCTGGTGGTTTGCTTCAGAAGATAGAGATTCCTAAGTGGAAGTGGGAGCGTATCCCTATGGATTTCGTTGTTGGACTCCCACGGACTCAGAGGAAGTTCGATGCAGTTTGGGTTATAATGGATAGACTGACCAAGTCAGCGCATTTCATTCCTGTGGCAGTTTCCTATTCTTCGGGGCGGTTGGCAGAGATTTATATCTGTGAGATCGTTCGTCTTCACGGTATGCCCGTGTCTATCATTTTTTATCGAGATACGCAGTTTACCTCGCACTTTTGGAGGGCAGTACAGAGTGAGATGGGTACGCGGGTTGAGTTGAGCACAACATTTCACCCTCAGACGGACGGATAGTCCGAGTGTACTATTCAGATCTTGGAGGATGTGCTCCGCGCCTGTGTTATTGACTTTGGAGGTTCTTGGGATCAGTTCTTGCCGTTAGTGGAGTTTGCGTACAACAACAGCTATCAGTCGAGCATCCAGATGGCTCTCTATGAGGCATTATATGGTAGACGGTGTCGGTCGCCGGTTGGGTAGTTTGAGCCGGGGGAGGCTCGGTTATTGGGTACAGATTTGGTACAGGATGCCTTGGATAAGGTTAAGATCATTCAGGATAGACTTCGTACAGCTCAGTTCAGGCTGAAGAGTTATGCCGACCGTAAGGTTCGTGATATGGCATTCATGGTCGGAGAGAGAGTGTTGCTTCGGGTATCGCCCATGAAGGGTATAATGAGGTTTGGAAAGAAGGGAAAGTTAAGCCCTAGGTATATCAGGCCTTTTGAGATCCTTAAGCGAGTGGGAGAGGTGGCCTACAGACTTGCGTTGCCACTAGGCTTATCAGCGGTACATCCAGTATTCCATGTGTCCATGCTTCGGAAGTATCACGACAATCCATCCCACGTGTTAGATTTCAGCACTGTCCAGTTGGACAAGGATTTGACCTACGAGGAGGAGCCGGTAGCTATTCTAGACCGATAGGTTCATCAGTTGAGATTGAAGAGTTACCCTTCGGTTCGAGTGCAGGGGAGAGGTCAGCCTGTTGAGGTAGCTACCTGGGAGTCCGAGTCCGATATGCGGAGCAGATATCCCCACCTTTTCACCGACTCAGGTACTTTTCTATGTCCGTTCGAGGACGAACGGTTGTTTTAGAGTTGGAGAACGTGATGACCTAAAGGTCATCTTATGTTTTAGAACTCGATTCCATGTTCCGAGGCCTTCAAAACCTCATTTTATTCCTTCCCGATTTGCGTGTGCAGTCTGGGCGTGTTTTCGTAAAGCTTTTATGTTGAAAGTTGATAAAAATAATAATTTTTGCCTTTAAAATTTATTTAGTTGACTTCGGTCAACGTTTGAGTAAACGGACCCGGACTCGTGCTTTGACAGTCCCGGTGGATCCATATAGAAATATGGGACCTGGGCGTGTGCCCGAAATCGAATTCGGACGTCACTAGCTCGAGAAATGAATTTTTGATGAAAATTGAAAGACTGAAAATTAAACGATTTTAAGAATTTGGTTAATATTTGATCTTGATGGTACTAGGACCGTATTTTGGTTCCGGAGCTCGATACAGGTCCAAAATAATATTTATACCTTATCTGTGAAATTTGGTGAGAAACGGAACTGATTTGACGTGATTCGGACGTCTGGATGTGAAAATAGGAATTTCAAAGTGTTCTTAAGAATTTCATGTGATTTGGTGCTAAATTCATAGTTCTAGGTGTTATTTTGGCGATTTGATCGCACGAGCAAGTTCGTATGATGTTTTTAGACTTGTGTGCATGTTTGGTTTGGAGCCCCGAGGGCTCGGGTGAGTTTCGGATGGGATACGGAGTGATTTGAAACTTACAAAATTACTGGTGTTCTTCAGCTGTGTTGCAGGCCTCAGACCACGCAAATGCGAGGTCAAGCTTCGCATTTACGACTACTGTTGAGATCGCATTTGCAAGCTTCTCATCGCAAAAGCGAAGAAGAGCTGGGCCAATCTAAGTTCGCAAATGCTAACAAACCTTCGCATTTGCAAAGGGGACAGGGGGAAGGTTGACTTCGCATTTGCGACCATTTAATCGCATTTGCGATCAGCTCAGCTCGCAATTGCAAGCATTTCTTTGCTTTTGCGAAAAAAGCAGGAGTGTGAGAGACCTCTCAAATGTGATGGTTTTCTTGAATTTGCGAGCTTCGCAATTGCGAAGCTCGTGCGACATCTGCAGCTGTGTAAAAGGGACTTAGACGGGATTTTTCATTCATTCTTCAAAATTTCAAAACCTAAAACACAAGAGGTGATTTTCCAAAGACCATTTCTTCCCCAAATCATAGGTAAGTGATTCTTAACTCATTTCTTTCAATATTTCACTTTATTTTACAAGATTTTAACCTAGAATCTAAGATTTTCATGGTGGAATTGGGGATTTTTGGATAAAAACTAGGGATTTCGAAATTTGGAGATTTAGACCTCAAATTGAGGTCGGATTCCAAAACCAATTATATATCCGGGCTTGTGGGTGATCGGGTTTTGGTCCGAATTTTGGGTTTGGACCAAGCGGGCCCGGATGTTGACTTTTGTTGACTTTTTCAAAAATAGCCTAAATTGAATTCCTTGCAATCGTGGGTAGTTCCTAAGGCTTGAATTGAAAGGTTTGGTTGGTGAATTGATAGATTCTATTGGTCCTGAGGCTTGTGTGAAGGGAAAAGCAGTGGTTAAGCTTTGAGTTTGGCCTTGGGGCGAGGTAAGTATTGTGTCTAACTTTGACTCGAGGGATTAGGGATCCTTGACTTAATTGCTATGTGAAAATCCATGTGAGTGGCGTATAGGTGAGGTGACGAGTACCTATGCACCGCAATTTATCTATTTTGCCTGTTTTCTTCCCGATCTTATTATATTGCGTTCCTGCCTTAACTGTTACATGCTTTACTGGTAATTTCATGTTTAATTGCTACTTGTCAGATATTATTTTTCGTTGTTAAAAGTATTAGATATCCCGTAGTTTCATTGTCTCATATTATTGGCTTGAGCTGGTCTTTTATGGTATATTTTGGATTGATTTCATTAAGAAGTATTAATTGTGTGAAGTTTCATAATGTACAAGCTTTCCCTTTGATTTGGTTTGAGGTTTAAATATTGTGGAGAGTTTTGAGTTAAACTGTGAAATTTCCGTTCTTACTGTGAAATTGGTACTGATATGGTGGGATCAGGTTGCACGCTGCAATGAGAGGAATAAGGGTGATATATTGAGGAGGAATAAGGGTGAAATGCTATTATATGGTGGGATCGGCTTGCACGCCGCAATAGGAGGAATAAGGGTGATATATATACAGGAAGAATAAGGATGAATTGCTATTGTACGGCGGGATCGGGTTGCACGCCGCAATAGGAGGAATAAGGGTGGATTGATGTGGAGTAATAAGGGTGAATATTTATATTTATATTGATATATGATGGGATCGGGATGCATGCTGCATCAGTTTGTGTGTTTATGAATTTTTCTTCTACTGTGAAGGTTATTTGATAGCTTTGCATTTCGCTTAAGGATTGGTTATAGCTGGATACTGATAAGACACTTGAGTTCTGTATTCATTCCTTGCAAGATACTGCTTATTTTGTCGTGTTCTTCTTTCTGCTTTTATTATACACTGTATGCAGGCTATATTGTAATTGCCTCGCCGTAGCCTCGTCACTACCTTGTCGAGGTTAGGCTTGGAACTTACCAGTACATGGGGTCGGTTGTACTGATACTGCACTCTGCACTTTCTGTGCAGATTTTGGAGCAGGTAGTGGCTGATTGAGAGATTGGCTTCAGGTTACACAGTTTGGAGACCCAAGGTAGTCCTGCCGGCGTCCGCAGGCCCTGGCGTCCCCCTTCTACATCTCTATATTACCGTTTTCTTTGTTTCCAAAGCAGTTGTAATCTCTTTCAGACCGGTGTTTGTAGAAAATCATAGTGTGTTCGTGGATTGTGACACTGAATTCTGAGTAGTAATAGTAGTAGTACTGGCAATAGTTATAAACAAAGAGGCTGTTTACTTACTTCCGCAATTATGACTACTTGTTTTAGTTTGTTTACTTTTATTCACTGAATCGTAAAAAAAATTGGTTAATAATACTCTAACGTTGGCTTGCCTAGCAAGTGTGATGTTAGGCGCCTTCACGGTCCCGATGGTGGAAATTCCGGATCGTGACAGGTTCATTTAATAAAAAAGGTCTTGACTATTTAAATTTAATACATTTAAGTTCCTTTTTAAACTTTTGAGTAATTACAAGCTGAATTTTGAGAAGTTGGGTATTATATGAAAGACTTATTCAACAAATTTTGTTTTAATTTGAAAAAGTCTCTAAGGCTTACGCCTCACTACAAAAACGCGCCTCAAATACCCTGGCGTACGCCTCGAACGCCCGGGTGTACGTCCCGAATTGCTGGGCGTACGCCTCTTGAGACTTTCGCCCCATACCACATACCATCGCCTCAAGGCAGTTTTGGTGCGCCTCGCCCTGGGGCTTGCCCGAAAAAATGCCTTTTAATATATCTATATATATATATATCTATAATGCCTATATATATATCTATATATATCTCTCTCTCTCTATATATATATATATATATATATATATATATATATATATATATATATATATATATATATATATATATATATATTGGTGGAGTCTTAATTAAGTGAGATGTTTAATGATAGAAAAGAGTAGTTTAGACAAATATTATTATGACTAAAACTATTAAATATTTTTCGTAAAGAAAATGCAAAAAATCTTAAAAGACGATATGAATCAAATGTAGCATTTTATAATGCCTAATTGGTATGTTTAAAGAATATGGTGAGTTTCTACTTGGTGGAAATCGTGTGTATATATATGATGAAAAATAATAATCGCGTTTATTTATAGTTCGGTTTGGGTTTGGGGGGTGGGGGGGTGGGGGGAGGGGGGGAGGGCACTAAGAGCCTAACTCCACGACGTAGTATGAGATACTATAGAGAAATTATTGGTATATTCTATGTTTATGTAGAGAGTAGGTTTAGGATTAAAATAATTTGTTGAAAAAGAAAAGGATTAAAAGAGTTTAAACAATTTGTCTTATATATGACTAAAAAGTAAAATTTATAAAAAGAAAACCATCTGAACCCGAAAGATTCCGTATCATCCTTATTCTTTTTATCTAATTTTATCTTCATTGACAAGTTGTGCGAGGATTGCAAAGTTATTCCAGGCGAGACCCTTGCAATGCAACATAGGCTTTTGGTGATGGATATTGGTATTGTGATAAGGAAGAAGCAGAGGTCAGTACGAGGCCGTCCGAGGATTAGGTGGGGCGCCTTGACTAAGGATAAAGCTCAGGAGTTGGAAGGAAGGTTATCGGCAATGGGAGCTTGGAGAAGTAGTGGGGACGCAAATACTATGTGGTCGACGACGGCAGACTGTATAAGGAAGGCAGCGAGAGAGGTGTTAGGGATATCTTCGGGCCGTACCGGTGGCCACAAAGGAGACTGGTGGTGGAATGCAGTTGTACAAGGTAAAGTGGTAGCAAAGAAGGCGGCTTACCTGCGGTTAGTAGGGAGCACTGGCGAGGAGGAGAAGAGAGCGAACAGTGAGAGATATAAGGTAGCTAGGAAGGAGGCGAAGATGGCAGTAACGGAAGCTAAGACGACAGCATTTGCTCGCTAAGGTGAGAGAGAGGACGGCTCGAGATTTGGACCAAGTGAGGTGCATAAAAGATGACGACGGCAAAGTTTTGATGGGGGATGACCAGATTAAGAGGAGATGGCAGACCTACTTTCATAAACTTCTAAATGAAGGAGGGGATCAGGATATTGTATTAGGTGAATTGAGGAATGCTGACAACCCCCATGAATTAAGTTATTGTAGGGACATTGAGGTCGATGGTTCGGGCACATTCAGAGGAGGAGCACAGATGCACCGGTGAGAAGGTGTGAGCGACTGGCTGTGGTGGACACGAGGAGAGGTAGAGGGAGACCTAAGAAGTATTGGGGAGAGGTGATCAGGCAGGACATGGCGCGACTTAGGATTAATGAGGACATGGCCCTTAACAGGGAATTGTGGAGGTCGAGCATTAAGGTTGTAGGTTAGGGGGAAGTTGTGAATATTTCTACAGCGCACTAGAGTGAGAGTAGCCAGTTAGGAGTTAGTCGTAGGATGCTTCTGATCAGCTACTGATGCTGGGCTTTATCTGTTGGTTATTAGTATACTTTCCATCCTTTTTGTATTTCCTATATTTCTTATACTGCTGTTATTTTATGTTATATTATGTATTCTATGTTATTTTATGTTATTTTATTATGAGTCTATTGATGGTACTAATATATCGTCTCCTGTTGCTTTCTTGAGCCGAGGGTCTCCTGAAAATAGTCTCTCTGCCCCTCGGGGTAGGGGTAAGGTCTGCGTACATATTACCCTCCCCAGACCCCACTTGTGAAATTATACTGGGTTGTTGTTATTGTTGTTATTGTTGTATCTTCATTGCCAAACTATATATAATATTTGATTTATTTATTCTAAAGGATACTGGTGCTTCTACTTCATGTATTTGCGTAATGCCCTGTCTATTTGTCCTATTGGTCGTTCATGATATTAATAAGTTGAAGAAGAAAATACTAAGAGCCCATTTGGGTTAGCTGATTTAGAGTAGCTGATAAGCATTAGGTGTTGAAAAGCATTTTAAAGTGCTGAAGCTGATTTAAAAATAAGCAGTTACGTGTTTGGATAAAAGTGCTGAAATTAATAATAAGCAGTTGAAGAACTGAGTATACGAAGAGTTTTGTTTTAAAAAGAAGTTTTTTAGGGATAGAATAGTAAATATTTTGGTCAAACCTAAAGTGCTTATAAGCTGAAATTTGATAAGTTGGGGGAGACCAACTTATGGCTTTTAGCTTATTTTTGGCTTATAAGCACTTAACTTATATGCACTTTTAATTTTACCAAACGCGTAGATAAGCCAAAAAATGCTTATAAGCCAGTTTGACCAGCTTATAAGCTTAACCAAACACCCTCTAAATCGGCGAACTATTAAATTTGCAATGATATATCATAAAGTACTACAAGCCATTATAATCTTCTCTATTTATATTTCTTTAATATGGGAAAATAATCGAAAGCATATATTAAAGTACATCCATATCTTAATTACTACATCGGTTTCATTTATATAATATTGTATGATTAGATACGAAATTCAAAATAAAGAAATTTAACACATTTCAAAAAATATGTTAGAACTTATGATCTTAAACATAACACTTTATGACTATAAGCAGGGGCGAAGCCACTTTTTGCAAAGGGTGGTCAACTGACCACCCTTCACCGAAATATTATGAAAAATTATATTGTGTATAGAAGTAAAATACTGAATTTAGATGTATAATATATATTGAATACTCTTTGTCGGAATTCTTTTTTAGTTCTTTCGAGTTTGAACACCCTCGGAAATATTTATGGCATAGTCAGTGACTATAAGAGCATGCTACAAATTTAAATAGAAAATTAGTTTAGATTTTTCACATATAAAAAGATATTATTCTTATCGAAACTAACTAAAAAAGAGTGAGAGATACCGAATCACATTCATAACTTGTCCAGCATAAACAAATGGTAAACAAATAAAATTTTAAACTGCATACTAATTATTAATTAATAGGTACCTAAATTTTAAAAGTTGGAGTATCATCTCATATGCAATTGACCAATGTTAACAAATATACACATCTAACTTCTTAATTCGTGGTTTATTGTCATAGAAACACTATGGGTGTTTTTCTTATTTGTCACGGCTGAAAACAGTACAAGAATTAATACTTCTCATATAAAACAGTTATCTCCGTGTGACCTATATGTCACAGATTCGAACAGTAGATGCAGCCAGTGTTAATACTTGATTTAGGGTGGATTGTGTCGATCATACCCTTTGGGGTGTGCTCCTTCTCCGGACTCTGCATGAATACATGAGAGTTTGCGCATCGAACTTGCCTTTAATTATTATTATTATTATTATTATTATTATTATTATTATTATTATTTAATATTCTTAGTAAAGAACAAACCTTATCTAATAATTTCCCAAGTTGGAAAGTTGAGACAAGATTAGGGGGTTTTGATCAGTTGATATTTTGGTGGATGTTTGGTCTATAATTGTGCTTCTAAATTAGTTAAAGGCCATTCATATTTAATGACTTTTGACCAACAAATTAGGTGCGGTTGAATGAGTCTTAAACCATGACATGAGCATTAAGGCGGGCCAAAATAATAATTGTGCTTCTAAATTAGTTAAAGGCCATTAATATTTAATTATCTTTTTTTTAGTTGGCCGGAGAGTTTAAGGTCCAAATGGCACAGTTACGAGTTTAAGTTGACTTCAAAGTTGGATATTTTCATTTTTTTATTTTATATATTACTTCGAGTGTAACTTTTATATATTTACATTGTAAAAAAATTACTAATAACTGTTCACGATAAGTGAAATTAATATCTTAAAATATAAAATAGTTTACTTATTACAATCGGCAAAAATAAATAATAAAGCAATCAATCAGCTATGTATAAATTAAAGAAAAATACATAAGTACTCTCATAACCTATAGTGTGATTTCCAACTACACACTTTATCTTTGCGGGAATTCTATTACCCCCGTGAATTATTTTTAAATGTGTAGTTGGAAACCCGACTATAAGTCAGGAAGGTACTAATGCATTTTTCCCAAATTAAAACATATTCTTTTTAGGGATTAATAGACTCGTAAATATGGAGAAGATCACTAGAAAATAATTCATTTTGTTTGAAATAGTTTTCCCAACGTTTGCCTAATTTTTTTTGTTTTTAATAACAAGTTCCGCTTCTTTTTTCTTATATTTCTTATTTTAAAATCTTATTTGGGCCATTTTCCAAAAGGGAAGAACAATCTACAGTGCAAAGAAGGACAAGAAGAAAATCCAAGGAGTAGTGGATAGGCTGACTAATTCCCTTTGACATCGATTGAAATATTTATAGCAATGTTTTTTGTGATGTCATACATTAACTAAAGATTTTAATGACATATTTTAACATGTCATTAAAGAGAAGAAATTTAAAGTGAAAAAACTTTCAACTATAGAAAAATGTCAACAAATTAGATATGACATAACTCAACACTACATGTACTTGAATTAAGTGGGCATTTGGACATAAGAATTATAAAGTTCCGGAAAAAAGTGGAAAAAAATTTCAAGTGAAAATAGTACTTGAAAATTATAGTTGTTTTTGGGCATGAATATAATTTTGGGTCGTTTTTGAATTTTTGTGAGTGATCTAAGTGACAATTTTGAAAAACAGTTTTGGAGTTTTTTAAATTTTCGAAAAAATTCTAAAATTCATATTTAAGTGTAAATTAAATTTTTTATAACTATCTCGAAAAAAAGTGAAAATTTTCATAGTCACACGGGCTCTAAACTTCTTGATTATAGTTTGACTTAGTGGGTTGGTCGTTGTCCGACCCTTACATAACTTTTTTTTTTTTTTTTTTTGTGTAGAAAATATATTCATGGGATTGACCTAACCTACAACAGTATTAGGAATTAATGATAGAATATTATTTATCTAATTTACGGTTGACACGACTAGGACTTTAGTCATATCAGCAGAATAACACAGCAGGCGGCATGAACAAAAACGGATCTAGGATTCTTAGAATATGGGTGTGCTACTAAAAAAGGGAGAAAAAGGAAGTTGCTCCCGTTTGGCCATAATTTTTTTTAACTTTTTGTCAAGAATATTTTGGAAACATTGTATGGTTATAAAAAGCAACCAATTTTTGGGCAGTTTTTGAAGATGAATTTTTCAAATTTCATAAAGTAGTTTAGACTAGCTATTTTTAAAAAAAGTTCTATACAAACAAAATTTCAACTTCTGAATATATGAATATATGAATTTTTACTGCAACTTTATGATGGATATATGAATTAAAAGTGAGACCCTGTTGAAAATATTGATAAATAAAATATAAATAGAGAGAATAAATACAGGGGCGGCTCAACATTGTTGGTGGACTAAAGCAAAATTTTGCTTAGAGGCCTTAATTCTTTTTTTAAATATTATATATTTTTAGTTGAAGTTTTTTTCGCAACTTTTTCAGATGCAAAATTGTAAATAATTTTTTTAATAATTGGTTATTCTAATAATTCGTTTTAAACTGATAATATTGCTAATCCTATCCATTTAGTTTCTCGTGAGACATTGTCGATCCTATAAAAGATTTTATCAATTTAATTTGGAAAAACTTCTTTCCTGGGATGCAACTGTTATAGTGATATTATTCTATAAGGAATATAGACATTTGGAAAGAAATATCTTATTAAGTATATCAATTAGAGTCTTATCTTCTACTTATAGTATTTCCTTTAATGCTATGTAATATGAAAACTAAGTCTAAGCTATCATGTGACTATTATTTTTTTTTTTTTTTTTTTGATTTCTTACCCGGTATCCGGTACCCATATTGGGGCCCGACTAATCCGGATTCGCGCCGGGAAGTCCCACATTGGGTGTATAGCGCTCCCTAACAAAGGCGACTCCATACCCAGGGCTCGAACTCGAGACCTCTGGTTAAGGATGAAGGAGTACTTACCACTCCACGACAACCCCTGTTGGTGACTATTATGTTTTAATCGAGACTAAGTCAATATTTTTTTTGCTTTTTATCATTTAGCGATTTCAATTTTTTATCCACTAAATATATAAGTAAAGATATTTTTATACCATTACTAACAAATTAGAATTTTCTTTTTCTCTTTTTGTATTAAAAATTATATTTTTAACCTTAAGATAAAGAATTTTTTGTAGGCCTTCAAATTTTGGGCGCCTAAAGCCACTGCTTGGGCTGCCTTGACTTGGTAGGACCACATAACCTTTATTCAATCCTACCAAGTCTAAGTAATTTGAGATAAATTGTTGAACTCAACGAATTGACAACACAAGTCAAACTATTCCTAAATTTGTGGCGATTCAACTAAAACTTCAGCTGCGCTGACTTTAAGTTGCAAGGATCAGTAGGTCAACTGTTTCATTCTTTTCTACTCCCTCACTTCAAGGAAATTAATAAAAATAAAATACTTAAATCAGATAACAAATTTGTCAAAATTTTCATTTTGCTCAAGCGCGATATTAAAAGCCCGTTTGGACATAAGATTTTTTTTTATTTTTTTCGAAATTGTTTTACTTTTTTCCGAAATAAGTGTTTGGGCATAAAATTTTTAATTTTCACTTGATGATGAATTTTGGAATTTTTCAAAAATTTGAAAAACTCCAAAAAGCTGTTTCTCAAATGTTCACTCTAATCACTCACAAAAATTCAAAAACAACCAAAATTATATTCATGTCCAAACACAACTCTAATTTTCAAATACCATTTTCAATTGAATTTTTTTTTAACTTTTTCTTTTTGGAATTTTACAATTCTTATGTCCAAACCCACTTAATACTACATATATTATATATTAACTCTTCTTATTTTTCTCAATGTGTTTATTTTTTTATATTTTGACACCCTCTAGTAAATTTTTTGGCTCTGCCATTATTTACCTGTAGGAACAGTTGAATTTGTAATGTGGTTTATTGATGTTTCGCGAAAATGATATACTTTTAGTACATTACTCGCCCTATATTTTGTTTGTTTAGTGATTAATTGTGCGATATTTGAGCTAAATTATGGTGTTTTATGTGTAGGAGCATCGTAAGAAAGAGTTGAATGAAAGTTGCACGAAAAGAGAACGAAAATGCAAGAAGTGAACATAAAAACACCAAGCATCCAAACCTGGCTACAGGCCAAGCGTAGCCAACTCTGTAACTAGCTTTACCGTGCTACAGGCCAGGCGTAGTTAGGCTGACCGTGCTATAAGCCTGCCCTCGTGAGGTCTATAGCTCGGTGATCAAAAGTGCGTAAACTAAAAGACTCCGATCCGGATTTGGACTTTGAGACTTCAATCCTAGCCTATAAATACTCCATAAATATGTCTAAGAAAGAGGGGGCATTTTTTTTAGAGGGGATTCGACCTAAGAGGCAAGAAAACACTAGGAGCAAGGGGGAGAATTCTTCTACGAGTTTTTCACTTCCTTTTTTCTATTTTCATTATTGGTTATGAATTCTAATATTGTACGTGCCAAGCCTAACCTCAGTCGAGTAGTGACGAGGAAGGTCAGGGCCCTACTGAGGTTAAAGGTTGAGATGTGTGTATATTTGGTTTGGAGCCCCGAGGGCTCGAGTGAGTTTTGGATAGGCTACGGGGTGCATTTTGAACTTGAAAATTGCAGGATTTTAGCTGGTATGAACAGGCCTGC
>NW_017674034.1:57981-88034 GCF_001879085.1 Nicotiana attenuata
AAATTTTTTCAAAAATTTAGTAAAAACTCCAAAAAAGCTGTTTACTCAAATGTTCACTCTAATCACTCACAAAAATTCAAAAACAACCAAAATTATATTCATGTCCAAACACAACTCTAATTTTCAAATACCTTTTTCACTTGAAAAAATATTTTACTTCTTTTTTTTTTGGAATTTTACAATTCTTATGTTCAAACGCCCACTAACAGTCTTCTTCATATTTTTGGGTGATGAATAACTACTTTTTTCTTAATTGAACATTTTTTTTTAGCATATATCAGGTATAAATAAAATGCTAAGAGCCCTTTTTTTTTGATACTCTGTTTTTAGAGCGTGACTAATTCAGACTATGTAGGAGTAACGTTCCTTACAAACACGATTTTATTTTTGGTGTTCGAACTCAAAACTTCTAATTAAGAATTAAAAAAATATAAAATGTTCCTGAAATTCGGGTTCACGCGTGGAAACAATTTCTGCCGTACAAATTAATCATTATTTATTCGTCTTAAAACAGTTACGTGGCTGCCACATCAAACTTTGCCATCACACCCCTCTCTCTCAATTTTATAAGCAACCATAGAACAAATATAATTTATTACTCATTTCCTGTCAATTTACGCGACACTGGAAATCTTTGATCTGTCTTTTAAATATTTTAAATTGTTAATATTATAACTTATAGTATTTTTTTTATATAATTTTCAAATATAAAAATTTATTACAAAAAATTTAAGAATTCTATATCTGAAATTGCAAGAAGTTTTGTCTCTTAAATTCGAACCGTGTCACATAAATTAGGTCGGAGGGAATAGTACTCTAGTATACTAAACCAAGAAGATTATATATTATCTAAAGTAACAGAAAGAATATTATAAAATAATGTAGTAAGAGAATTCGATCCAAAATACCTTTATCTTATTATCATAATTAATTAAATATTCTTTCCTCCTTTGTTTTATCTACTCATCTTCTCCGTATAATGTCAACTATAGATTCCATTAGTTTCTCTTTCTAGTCCTCTTCCCCTACCACTCCCACATATATCTTTGTGTATATAAATACAACTCTGAATTCAGAAATTTATCAGTTTCAAATATAAAAAAGAAGTATCTAAGCTACCAAGAATTGAAGAAGAGAAAATCTTTGGATTTAATAGCAATTATAAAGTGGCTATGGCTGATGAATATTTTCAAGCTGGAGTATGTGGAGAAAACAGTTGGTGGAATTCAACAAAAAATATTTTTGGTTTATCACCTAATTTTGCTTCTTCAATTTTTGATGATCCTATTGGAAACTTAATTGCATGGCCAATTAGTGATTTGTTGGACATGAAAACAAAGGTTGATCTTTCTTCACCATCATCAACACTTGATTGGAATCACACAGCGTAAGCAATTTCTATTTAATTTGTTCATCTTTTTTGTTTTCTTAGAAGGTGAAAAGGTTATAAACTAGTAGAAGAGAAAGATACTTCTTGTGTGTTTTTCTATTTTACCATCCGGTATTAGGTAAAGGGGAGCCTAGGAGTAACGCTTAAGTTTTCTTCGTCTGACCTTTAGGTCACAGAGGTTCGACCTGTGAAAGCAGCCACTAATACTTGCATTAGGGTAGGCTGTCTACATCACACTCCTATGATTGTTGCCCTTTCCGAAACTTACGTAAATATGCAAGATGCTTTGTGCACCAGACTGCCGTTTTTTACTATATGAAATTAGGTATTTACCGCTTAGCATAGGACCCACTGAATGGAAAATCATGTTCCTACCTGCCAAAAAAAAATTCTCCATTCTCAAAGCTTGAACTCGAAAATATGCTCATCTAGTGTTATTTTCTTATCTTTGTGGTCTAAAAGCATTCTATTAAGAGATTATCTTTGAAAGCATAAGGAAGTTAAATTATAGTACTAGTTTGTAATTATAAAGTTTTTCTTATATTCCTTTTTTCTTGGAATTATGCAGCAATGATAAGTTGGACAACACTTATCCTTCCATGCTACAAGAAGACATCAATTCAAGCCTGAATTACCAGCAAGAAAATGGGTTGGATTGTCCTAATAAATTGAAGAGGAACTTTTCCAGTATAACTCAAGACTCTTCAACCAATTCCAAACCAATGAATCAAGATTTCACTTACTATTCAGATTTGCTTCAAACACTGTTTGATACTGATCCTGATCAACCACCTCAACAATCTTTTTTAACAAACAACCAGCCAATCAATTGTACATCAAACAAAAGGCAAAATTTAAATGATTTTGCACCTTCTTTGCCTAATTCAAGTGAAATCCGTGCAAGTCTTCCTCACATAACCTCTAAGGTAAATACATCATATAGTTTGACTATTTAACTTATATATACGGACAGTGTAAGTAACAACTTCCTTTTACGTAGTTAGTATATTAATTTAACCTATTGTAGCGGTATAATGAACTTCTTTTACAATGGAGTAGTGTATTTTAACATGTCGTCGTAGATAAGCATACTATTACCTTGTTTATTTTTTGGTAGAGAATATTATATTAACAATTCTTGGTATAACTTTTCAGTCTAATATTGAAGAAATCCGAGAGTCGACCTCAAGCTCATACAAACGACCAAGAATTGAGACACCATCACCATTGCCAACTTTTAAGGTATATAAAATGTATTTTTGTATAATTTTTTATTAAAGTCGTGGAAGTAACCGCTAATGTTTGTATTAGGGTAGACTGTCTACTCATACCCTTGGGGTACAACACTTCGTTGGATCCTGTGCGAACGCGGGATACCTTGTGCTGATGTGCACCGGACTACCCTTTAAGGAGGAAACTTTGAACTTTTTCTTTTATAAGTAAAATGATTGTTTGTGCAAGGTAATGGATGAGAATTTAATTTTTAGCTATGTTATCAGGTCAGAAAAGAGAAAATGGGAGACCGGATAACTGCCCTCCAACAATTGGTTTCACCTTTTGGAAAGGTAAATATTTGGATTTTTCTACTTTTTGGAAGAGCATTATTGTTTCTAGCAACAACGACAATAAACTCAGTGTAATCTCACGTAATGAAGTCTGGAAATTCTCTTTATGTAGCACAATTATGAAAAATTATTATTTAATGCTCAATTTTCATACTCAAGGTGTTAATAACCGTTAGTTTTGCTTGTTGTCACAGACTGATACAGCTTCAGTTCTCCAAGAAGCTATTGAGTACATCAAGTTTCTTCATGATCAAGTCAATGTACGTAATCCTTATTATAACTCCACAAAATATCTTCTTTGTAAATCACAAAATATTCCAATTAACATGTTGTTTTATGATTTCAGGTTTTAAGCAACCCATATATGAAAAAGGAATCATCCACTCAATATCAACAGGTAGAAATCTTGTAACTCCTATGTTGATCAATTATTATATATATACTCCATGATTTATGGAAAAGAATTAAAAACAAGAAACTTAAGTATTTTTGTTTATTTTTTATGAATTTAACTTTTTTTTTTTTGGGTTGAATGAATTTAACTTTATATGAACTGACAGTAAAAAGTATTTTTGCACTATCCGTGCATCTATTTTCACATGTAATATAGAAAGTAACTTGCATTACTTTTTGGGTTACTAATTCAATTTTTTTCTGGATAGTCACATATAGTTATCTTTTAGGTGATACAATAATATAAAAAATTCTTTTATACTGTCCATGCATAGAAATTAAACTCATATTTTATTGACTACTGATAGGTCAAGGAACAAGAAGGATTAAAACAAGACTTAAGGAGCCAAGGACTGTGTTTAGTACCAATATCAAGTACATTCCCAGTAACAGCTGAAACTACAATGGATTTTTGGACACCAACATTTGGAGCAACATTCAAATAGAGACCAATCAAAGAGGAGAAGCTCAAGAAAATATTGTAGAAATTGATGATCAAGACACTGATTTTAGCCAATTTAATAATGTTGTGGAGAAGATTAAGGAACCCACACTATTGGTGTCTTGAGCTATAAAGTTGGGAAAAAGCAAATCAAGGAAAAAGTGAAAGAAAAAGAAGTGACCATTTAAAGGAAGACAGCCAAATGCTGGGCCATCTAAAGGCAGATCAATGATGTGGAGACTAAGGAAATGATTAATTAGAGGATAATGTAAAGTTGTAAACAGAATAATAATGTGGGTTAGGAATAGGAATAGGTGCTATATTTGGCTTATGCTTTTTCTAGATTAATTAGCTTGTTAGAAAATTAAAGTTTATGACTTTTTCCTGTTTGTGTATTTATTTACATAATGAGCTATTGCCATCTTTTGTATAAAAATATAAAAATGCAAATATCAGCGGAATTTGTGAATTCTTGAAGTGATTTTGTGGCACTCCTCCCCCTCCCAAGTATCAATCTTGGCTTCTTTCCTTGGCAAATTACTCTTTTTTGTTTTTAAACCCCTTCCAAATTACTCTTTAATACAACAAAATCACTAGAAAAAAAAATATAAGTAGTACGCATGTTTTACACATATGATTGAAGATGTTATATGATTTTCTAGCTAGCATCATACTTTATAATTTTATATAGATATTTGCAGTGACGGACCCAGAATTTTTAAATTGTTGGTGTTTAACTATTTTTTACTACAATTGCTACTGAGATTGGGTGCTCACTTAATTTATTTATATGAATTACTAGGTTTTCTATATAAATAATAATGTTTGGCTCCATTGACAAGTCACTAGGCAAGGGAGAAAACAAAACAGTTGAAAGTGAGTAAGGGTAAAATCGGGAGCAGAGTTTCCCTGATTCAACGGTGAGAGAAGGAAGGGGAAGCATGGATCGACGTGGTTATAATCGAGGTCGGGAACCCCTCATATCGAGACCTGGGAAGAATGAACGATGTATTTGATATTGGACCAGTAACGCGATGTGCCCCGGACCAAGTATGGCTTTTGTACCTCGAGAGACACGGTAAACGGTTATGCATGACGGATAGGGAGGCCGTAATATTCGCCTTCAACCGGATTTTATGGCGCGAATCCCGTTCGGTGTTCATTATAGATCAACAATTACCGGAAAACTAAGATTTTTACCTTTTTCAGACTTGTACTAGGATTGAAATTCTCCTACTATATAAAGGAAAAGTTTTTCTTTAGCCTGACACATTGTAACACGCATTTCAAGATAATAAAATTTTATTTTTATCTTCTACCTAACGTTCAAGGCATTACTCACTTGTTCTTTTCTGCACGCGCCATAGATCTTGTACAGAGGGTCCGATCAAGGACGAGATGTTCAATCTTAGACCAGAGTTGTTCATTACATTGTGACTGGTTTGATCGTTTATTTTGTCTTTAATTCATCTATCTATTGTTCTTAATTATTCGTATTAAATTAAATCACGTGTACTTTAAACCACATACAAATTTAATTTTTACACATTTTTGGGGTAAACAGTTTGGCGCCCACCGTAGGGCAAAGGATAATAGCAGTGATTTAATAAGAATCTCATAACACACCCTATTTTACGCTTGTTCTTTGAAATCTTAAATTCCAGGTCAGTCTAAGAATGGTCAAACTCTCAGTCTACTCACTTAAACGTTGACATAGAGGCGGGCTATCACGGTGAAAATAATAATGTGGTGCCCAGTAATGATGTGCTTCCTTCCGATCACAATGGTGTCCTAGCCGCCGACCTGGTCGATGCTAACTCGCAGGTGGCCATCAACATCAATTTGTCAACTGATCCCGAGAACAGTGTTCGCGGGGGACCCCGGCCAATGGCTCGAGAAGCGACAAAAGTTGAAGGTGATGGGATGAGCCTACGATTTATTTTTGAAATGTTGCAGGCTCAACAAGTGGCAATAGTAGAGCTGCAGGACGAAAGTTATGCACCTAACATGGTCGAGCCCGAACAATCTCCAGAAAACATTCGGAGAGACGAACGAGTTACCGTGAAACCGGGTGAAGTCGAGCCCGGAGAAACTTCTGAGGTAATGAAGATGCTCGAGGCATTAACAAAACGGGGGGAGTCAGGCGAGAAAAAGATTGAGGCCAACGACAAGAAGGTGGAAACATACAACTCCAGGGTCAATCAGATCTCGGGAGCACCTCCAATATTGAAGGGACCACACTCCAAATTTTTTATCCAGAAGCCCTTCCCCCTGTGTGCGGCACAGAAGCCAATCTCGAAGAGGTTTCGAATGCCCGACATTTCCAAGTATAATGGGACCATGGATCCAAATGAGCATGTAACCTCATATACATGCGCAATCAAAGGGAACGACATGGAAGATGACGAAATCGAGTCGGTGTTGTTGAAAAAGTTTGGGGAAACTTTCTCCAAAGGGGTGATGATATGGTACCACAACTTGCCTCTGAATTCCATTGACTCAATTGTTATGCTTGCAGATGCTTTCATAAAGGCCCATGTCGGAGCCATCAGGTCGAGACCAGAAAGTCAGACCTTTTCATGGTCAAATAAAGGGATAACGAGATGTTCAGGGAGTTCATGTCAAGATTCCAGATGGAACGGATGGATCTTCCACCAATTGCGGATGATTGGGTCGTTCAGGCATTGACTCAAGGGATCAACCCCCGAAGATTCGTGGCCTCTCAATAGCTAAAACGAAATTTGGTGGAGTACCCTGCGGTGACCTGGGCCGACATCCACAAAAGGTACCAATCGAAGATCAAGGTTGAAGACAATCAACTCGGGCCCCCTTCTGGAACTGTTTACCCCGTTTGAACTGATGATAGATCTAAGAGAGTCATTGATTAGGATCTAAGGCCTGGGAAACGGATCCGAGCGTCACCTAAATAGGAACGAGAAGAGGAATGATCGTGGGCCGAGCGGCCTAGACCTGATGAGCATGAGCGGCTTTGACAGGCTGCTCGGGAGTAGGGAAGCACCAAGATTATCGGAATACAATTTCAACGTGGATGGTGCGAGCATCGTGTCGGCCATAGGGAGCATCAAAGAGACTAAGTGGCCCCGACCATTGCAGTCCGACCCTGCCCCAAGAGATGCTAATTTGATGTGTAAGTATCACGACACTCACGGTCATAGGACCGAAGATTGCCAACAGTTAAGACAAGAAGTTGCTCGATTGTTCAACTATGGCACCTCCGAGAATTCCTAAGCGAGAGAGCCATAACCACTTCAGAAACAAGAAAGCCAACAAATAGGTCTAACAAGAGGAGTCTCAGCACGTGATCAACATGATCTTTGGGGGACTTGAAGTCCCCAAGGCCCAATGGTAAAACATATTAAGTGTCTATTACGAGGGAAAAACGCACCCGGGATTACGTTCTGGAGGGAACTATCTCGTTCAGAGACGAAGATGCTGAGGGCATCGTATAGCCTCACAATGATGCACTGGTAATATTTGTACTTATCAATAAATCTCAGGTTAAACATGTGTTGATTGATCTAGGTAGCTCGGCTAACATCATCAGACCAAGGGTCGTAGAGAAACTAGGGCTACAGGATCAAATTGTATCGGCGGTCCAGATATTTTATAGGTTCAATATGGCATGTGAGACCACGAAGGGATAAATAACTTTGCCGGTAAATACTGCTGGGACAACCAAAAAAATGAAGTTCTACGTGACTGAAAGGGATATGAGGTATAACACTTTATTCAAAAGGCCATGGGTCCACAACATGAGGAAGATACCTTCGACCTTACACGAGGCGCTGCAATTTCCCGCGCTGGGGGGAGTCAAAATGGTCTACGGAGAACAGCCAGCCGCAAGGGCAATGTTTGCTGTGATGAAGTGATCCCGGTGCACGCGGTCTCAACATCGAGAAGCGAGAAGCTGACCAAAAAAGAAGAGACTAAATAGCAATCAATGATACCGGCCTCAGCCGAACCGGAGAGACATGAAGAAAAAGGAGCAGACGTTGAGGACAATTACGGTGTCCCGATATCATTAATAGCTCCCAACTACACCGACGCCACCAAATTGACGGTCGAAGAGTTGGAGCAACTTACTAATCGAGCACCTATCAGATCGAAAGGTATACCTGGTGATAGGTTACAAGTACTTTGGTTATAAGTACTTTACGTTATGTTTTGATGATCTAACAAACTTACTATCCAGAATCAGATAAGGAACCTGTTGCACATTTACAAGACCTCAAGATCACAAGGTTCCAGGTTGGGATTCAGCATGGAATATGATTCAACTCTTAATAGTGGAAGGAACAGCTGAGGGACTAGGTCCCTACCATTTCCCGAGGAGACTGTAGGAAGTCAACTTTCCAGCTGGAAAGTTGCTGCCTGCACACGCTACAGTGCAGGAACAGTGCTGCAGTCAACTTTCCAGGGAAGACTTTTTACCTACCTTGCTTGCATCATTGTAAGTGATGTCACACATGTATATATGCATTCAAGGGAGGTAAAACAAAATCACCTGAACATTTGACAAGCTCATTCATGTGACTATCCTGTAAGCAAGTTTCAAGTGCTTCAAGAACAAAGAAAAAAACAACTACGAACCAGTTCCCACATAGAGTTATTGTATGTCCTTAGTTGAGTTGTAACTTTGTAATAGTTCTTTGATTGTAATTCCTATCTAGCTTGTTTAGAAGCATTCTATAGGAACCCATTTGTAAACCTTAAACCAGTGTGTTTTAGTCTTGGCTAGAGTTAGCCATGTTGTAAAGTCTTTGTAATAGAGTTATTACAAAGTGGCTTGTAATAAAGTATTACAAGTTAGTGAGGGATTAAGAGGTTAATTCCTAGGTTACATATGTTGTAATCTAAAAGTTGCTCAGTAGTGAAGTTGAAATCCTACAAGGGTAGGTCGTGGTTTTTCATCCCGTTGAGCTGGGAATGTTCCACGTAAATTCCTATTGCCATTTAATTACTGATGTGTCTGTGCGTGCTATTGGACTTGATAGAGAACCTGGTTCTATATAGAGTTTGGTGGACCCTTATATTCTATCTATAGGTATCAGAGCAGGTTTTTTTATCAGGTTAACACCTAGAAAGGATCCTCATGGCTGCTCCTCCAAACTTCGAAGAAGGCCAATCTACTTAAAGACCACCTTAATGAACAGTATTATGGATGGTGGAAAACTAGAATGCATGACTTCATCATGGCTGAAGATTCTAAGCTATGAGATGTCATATGTGATAGACCATTTGTTCCTACCAAAAACCTTGGCGACCCACCAGTAGCCATTCCCAAGACAAGGAAAGAATTCAACGATGCAGATAGAAAAGCCGTAGAGAAGAACTTTCGTGCTAAGAAAATTCTGGTGTGTGGTATTGGACCTGATGAATACAACAAGATATTAGCATGTCAATCAGACAAAGAAATCTGGGAAGCCCTTCAGACAGCTCACGAAGGAACAACACAGGTCAAGCAATTCAAAATCGACATGCTCACAACTGAATACGAGCTTTTCAGGATGCAAGACGATGAATCCGTCCAAGAAATGCATACACGGTTCACCTCCATCATTAATGAGCTTCACTCCCTTGCTGAAACTATTCCAAGGAACAAGCTGGTTAAAAAGATCCTAAGCATGCTACCCAGTTCTTGGCAAAGCAAAGTGAACGCCATTACAGAGGCGAAGGACTTTCAGGAGCTAACTATTGATGAGCTTGTTGGCAATCTAAAAACATATGAAATGAAGAAGAAGAAGAAGAAAGACAGTGAAAGAAGAGAGCCCAAGAAGGAGAAGAACATGGTCCTCAAAATAGAAAACAACGAGTCAAGTGGTGAAGATGGTGATATGGCATACCTAACAAGAAGATTCCAGAAGATGGTTCGCAGGAATGGAGGCATTCCAAAAAGGGGAAGTTCTAGCAAGCCAAAGAATTATGACGTCTGTCATAAATGTGGCAAGCCGGGACATTCATCAAGGATTTCCCTCTCCTAAAGCAGGATCAGTACAAGAACAACTCTGACAAAGCAGCCAAAAGGAACCCAGTTCCTAACAGACGCTTCAATAGAAAAAACGCCGCTGATAATGTCGTGAAACAAGCTCTTGCTGCATGGGGAGATTCTTCAAGAAAATCTGGAGAAGACGATGAAACAGGTAACAGCTCTATGATGGCAGTAGAAAGTGAATCAACCAAGTATGACTCCATTTTTGCTTTGATGCCCCAGTCTGATGATGAAGATGACGATGATGATGAGGTAAATTTTCTGGATGTTCAGAGAAATTTGAAATCTTATTCTCCTAAGAAACTCATGTCTTTGGCAAATGTGCTAACCGACACTTATCATAGTCTTATAAATGACAGAGATGTCTTAACAGTTTAACTAAGAGAAATAGAACAGTCTAGAGATGACCTAGTAATAGTTGCAGTTGATCTAAGAGAGTCAATTGAGAACCTGAAGAGAGAAAGAAATGTCTTAAAGTAAAGGATTGAAAATGTAGAAGAAGAAAGAGATGATCTTCTAGTGGTAGTAATGGACTTGAAGGAAACAATTGGGAAACCTACAATGGAAAGTAGGGTTGAAAATTATCAAAAAGGAAAGGAAGTTGCAAGCGAGGCACACATTAAGATTGAAAATGAGCTAAATTCAGTGCAGTTTAGTCTGTGTGCTGAGCTTGAGAAAACAAACAACTTCAGGAAGAACTAGGTAGAGTGAAGAGTGATCTTGAAAAATTACTCAAGTGGACCTGGTCCTCTGATGCTATCACTGCCATGTACTCCAACAATGAGGGAAACAGACAGGGGATTGGGTTTCAAAGGGAAAAGATTCCTTACGACCCTCATTGCAAGTACATTATTGTACCTGACAATTGGCTTTGCAACCACTGCGGTAACAATGGGCACCTTAAAGAAAACTGTTAGGTCAGATGTCAGTCACAGCAGAAAAACAAATCCTTTGCTAAAAAACTAACTACCACTAGAGAACCTGGTCCCTCATTTAAAAAATGCATAATGCCTGCATGGACCAAAAGATCCCTTATTCACCCCTTTCCTCATTACAAGGGATCCAAGTTGGCTTGGGTTCCTAAAGCTAACTCCTAATCTTCTTGTGCAGGGAACATTGAAAGGAAGCAGCCAACAATGGTACATGGATAGTGGCTACTCAAGGCATATAACTGGAAGTACAAATGATTTCCTTTCACTAAAGTCCCTGCAAGGAGGGAATGTATCCTTTGGGAATGGCAAGAAGGGATACATTCTAGGAGTTGGAAGGATTGGGAAGTCTCTCTCTCACTCAATCGAAAATGTGTACTACGTGAACGGATTGAAGTACAACTTACTAAGCATTTCCTAAATCTGTGACAAGGGAAACAAGGTGAAATTTGTGTCAAAAATCTGTACAGTCACAAACCTGGTGACGGGTGAGGTGGTGCTAGTGGCCAAAATATACAAGAATGTCTATGTAGCTAATTTTGAGTCACTGAAGAATGGTGATCTAAGCTGCCTAAGAGCTGTTGATGATGATATTGAGCTGTGGCACAAGAGGCTAGGTCACACAAGCTTCACGTTGTTAAACAAATTAGTAAGGAAGGACCTGGTTAGCCTGCCCAAATCAAGCTTCAAGGATCACAAAGTGTGTGATACATGTGTAAAAGGGAAGCAAGTCCGATCTTCGTTCAAGCCCAAAAGGGAAGTCATCACCGCAAGGCCACTTGATCTCCTTCACATGGATCTATGTGGACCTATGAGGGTGCCAAGCAGAGGAGGAAAGAAGTACATCTTTGTAATAGTTGATGACTATTCGAGATTCACCTGAACCTTGTTCCTCAGGACTAAGGATGAAACCTTCGAAGTGTTTGTTGCCTTTGTCAAAAAGATCCAAGTGAAGATGGGTAATAAAGTAGCCTGCATCAGGTCTAATCATGGGACGGAGTTTGACAATGTCAAGTTTGATGAGTTCTGCACTGGAAATGGCATCACTCATAATGGTGTTGTAGAGAGGAAGAATAGTACTCTTGAAGACATGGCAAGAACAATGCTAATTGACAGCGGGATCACAAGTATTTCTGGGCAGAAGCTGTCAATACTGCGTGCTACTTGGTAAACAGGTGCATGATTAGGTCCCTTCTGAACGAAACTCCATATGAACTGCTGAATGGAAGGAAGCCCAAGCTGACACATCTAAGAAATTTTAGGTGTAAATGCTTTGTACATAACAATGGAAAGGAATCTCTTGGGAAGTTCGATGCCAAAAGTGATGAAGGAATCTTTCTGGAATACTCATCTCAAAGCAAAACTTACAAGGTTTACAACAAAAGGACTCAATGTGTAGAATAAAGCATTCATGTGATCTTTGATGAAGCTCACCTCTCCTGTGAAAAGGACAGACATGTCGATCAAGATGGAGAGCCTTTATCTGTGCCAGGTGAAGTAATTGACATGGTAAATGGAAAGGCAGACATGATGAGCCATGTCAAGGAATCCAGTGAAGAAGATGCAAATACATCTCCATCAATTGGAGAGGAACCTGGTCCCCCGATTATAACAACTGAAGCTGAAAACAGAGTTGTTGATGAAGTCCAAGGAACTCCACTCTGTGAAGTAAGAAGCAATCAAGAATACCAGTCAGATATGCCTGGTTCCTCTACCAATGAGACTCAGGCACCAAATTGGAGGTTCAAAAGTTCACATCCACTTGACAACATAATCACTCCTCTTGACTCAAGAGTTTAAACCAGATCAAAATCAAGAAACTCACTTGCCTTCTCAGCTTTTCTTTCCCAAATAGAGCCCAAAAATATAAAAGAAGCGCTGAAAGATGTAGACTCGATCACAGCTATGCAAGAGGAGTTGCATCAATTTGAAAAGAATAAGGTATGTCACTTGGTTCCTCGACCTGTTGATCGAACCATTATAGGAACCAGGTGGGTATTCTGAAACAAACTCGATGAGTTTGGAAATACAACAAGAAACAAGGAAAGGCTTGTGATTCAAGGCTACAATAAGGAAGAAGGGATTGATTATGATGAAACATTCACCCCTGTAGCTCGAATGGAAGCCATTAGAATTTTGATTGCCTTTGCATCTCATATGGAGTTCACATTGTTCCAAATGGATGTCAAAAGTGCATTTCTAAATGGCTATCTGAAATAAGAAGTCTATGTCAAGCAGCCTCCTGGTTTTGAGTGTAACGAACACCCTGATCATGTGTTTAAACTAGATAAGGCATTGTACGGGTTAAAACAGGCTCCCAAGGTTTGGTATGAAAGGCTGTCAAAATTCCTTCTGGAATATGGCTTTGCAAGAGGGAAGATTGACAACACTCTTTTTCTAAAGAAACGAGGGAGGAACCTACTCATTGTTCAGGTGTATATTGATGATATCATCTTTGGAGCCACACCTGACTCTCTCTGCGAAGAATTTGCTAAACTCATTGGGAGTGAATTGGAGATTAGTATGATAGGAGAACTGAATTTCTTCCTAGGACTTCAAGTGAAACAATCTAAGAAGGGAACATTGATAAGTCAGCAAAAGCACATCAAGGAGTTGCTGAAAAGGTTTGATATGGAAGCCTTAAAAGTTATCGACACTCCCAGTGCAAAAGGTACTCGTCTAGACATGGATAAACCTGGTTCCCCTGTAAACCAGACCATGTATAGAGGGATCATAGGGTCACTATTGTATCTCACTGCAAGCAGATCATACATTGTTTTTAGTGTGGGTCTCTATGCAAGGTTTCAATCCAATCCAAAGGAATCTCATCTGAAGGCTGCCAAGAAAATATTGAGATATCTCAAAGGAACACAGGACATGGTCCTCTATTATCCCTTAGGAGACAACTGTGATCTTATTGGGTACACTAACGCTGATTATGGTGGATATCTGGTGGACAGGAAAATCATGTCTGGGATGGCACACTTCCTGGGTTCTTGCTTAATCTCATGGGGTACAAGGAAGCAGAATTCTGTGGCACTTTCAACTGCCGAAGCTGAATATGTAGCAGCTGCCTCTTGCTGTGCTCAACTTCTGTGGATCAAGCAACAATTGGAAGATTTTGGAGTATTCTCAGACCGTGTGCCTCTTTTATGTGATAATACTAGTGCACTCACCATGGAAAAAAATCCAGTTCAACATAAGAGGACCAAGCACATTGATGTACGTCACCACTTCCTCAAAGACAATGTTTAGAAAGGGCTTATATGCATGAAATTCTGCAGCACTGAAGACCAAATTGCAGATATATTTACCAAAGCCCTGAGCAGAGAACACTTCGAGCAAAATCGTCTGGCATTGGGGTTGATAAAACCCAATTGAGAACCTGGACCCTCAATGATTGGATATGAAAGAAAGGTTCAGGTAAATTTAGCTACAAGGTGTTTTCTGGGAAAGTCTAACTCATCTCTATACCATTACAGGTAGACACGCTTGATGATTACAGAGCAAATAAGCATTTGAGGTTGTATACATTGGTAAAAAGGGCAAAGCTTACAGACAAGAGATCAGTCAGGGAACCTGGTTCTCCTGACACAAGTTAGTAGTTTCTTTGTTCTCTCATGCACAAATTCTGAACATTTAAAACAAGTGCCACATCATCAGCATGTCAGCTTTTAGTTTTGCATCTTTTAAACCCAAACGCCTCACCAGTTATAAATCGACCTATCTCCCTAAACATGCCGCCCTTTTTCTAACCAATCCCTCTGTCATCATAAATACATCTATCCTTGTCACCGCACTTCACACATCAACCCTTCAACCTGTTTCCTATTCATTCTCTCTTCAGTTCACCCAATCTTCTCTTCTTCTCACCATGGCTGAAGATCAAACAATCTCTAGTACTATCGAGTCCTCACCAGTCGAAACACCAGCGCCAGAGTCTCCTCAATAGTACAATCTCTAGTACTTAGAGGACTCTTCTTGCTCAATATCGGAGTAGAACGAACCAGGGGTTATCACTAGCGGGCGGGAAGTTCCCTAGGAGCAGTACCTTTTCTGATGATGCCTGCGCGAACAGTGACAGCCTGTGCCAGACTGATTGAGTGATCGCACCGATTATTTATATAATAAATGCACTTGTACCATATGAGGGCCCCCCATCTATAAAGGTATTCCTTACTATTTTGTAAGAGACGTCTGATATGCAAGAAAACACAAGATACTTCATTCAATACAAGAACATTCTTTCTGCTCTCTAACTTAAACATACTCTTTATTTGATTCTGTTACTTACATTTATTGCTTTATTCACATTTATGTGTATCATTAATCGTTCTTCATTTATTGCTCGTTATTGGCCGTAAAGAGCCGCAATCACAACCCTAATAGTTGTTAGTCCCCTATCGATAGCCCTTAGCCGGTCGTCTAACTTAGCATCGAGGCCCCCCACGTGCTAGCTCGAGGCCCGATTCTCAACCGTTTGGTTTGGTTTCTAAAGCCATCTTCAATCTCTTATATTGTAATCTCGCCACTCAGCATCTACTGCTTAACAACTAGCATAAAAATAGATCACATATTTTTAGAACCACAAAATCAAATCTAATTGTTATTACCATTTTCAAGGTAAACAGTTTGGCGCCCACCGCGGGGCTAAAAATAATAGTGATTGTTTTCTTGCTGGTTTACTACATAACGCAAGTTATCTTTCACACTTTTTCTTGCCCAAGATCCTTGATTTCAGGTCAAAATGTCCAACTCAGTAAACACACGTAAGAACAACAGTCTTGGAGTCCATAGAGAAAGCGGTGTAGCTATTCCAGGTGTTGGTATGCCGCCACAAAACCCTGAGATTACACCACAGCCAATTTTCGTCAATATGGTCTCAGGCAACGCTCAACGCGTTGGCATAAGTTCCCACACCAACAAGAGTGTACGCCGAGAAAAGAACCCCACCCGGAAAGAAAGAAAGGCACACAGGGAGAGTAAAGCGGAAGAACCTCAGCACGTCGTCCATATGATTATAGGAGGAACCGACGTTCCCCAGGGACCCGTGGTCAAGCGGATAAAGGTTTCCGCGGCAACACAAGGACAAACTCGGGGTCGTGTACCTGGGCACATCCTCGCGTTCGGCGAAGAAGACTTCAAGACTCTGTCTCATCCGCACAACGATGTGCTGGTAATCTTGTTTCTCTTGAATAACATTCAAATCAAACGTGTACTCGTGGATCCAGGTAGCTCGACCAATATAATCAGGTCGACGGTGGTAGAACAGCTCGGATTATTCGACTAGATCGTACCTACCTCCCGAATCCTCAACGACTTCAATATGGCCAATGAAGCAATAGAAGGAGAGATCACCCTCCCGGTAAACATATCCGATGCAGTCCAAGATACCAGATTCCACGTCATTAAAGGTGACGCAAGGTACAATGCCTTGCTCGGTAGGCCGTGGATACATAACATGAAGGCGGTACCATCGACCTTGCATCAGATGATGAAGTTTCCAGCAAAGGACGGAATAAGGACAGTGTATGGCGAGCAGCATGCGGTGAAGGAAATGTTCGCGATCCATGAAGAGGTACCGGATCCCATACACTCCACCTCGGAAGAGTTGGAAAGCCAACAAACCCCCGAGAATGATGAAGAGGACTTCCTCACTCCCAGAACCTTCATTGCCCCCAAAGAAGCGGACACAACAAAGTCAACTGTCGAAGAATTGGAGCAAGCCGTATTGGTTGAGCATCTCCCAGATTGGAAGGTATACCTGGGGACGGGACTAACCCCTGAACTCAGGGAAAAACTCATTTTATTCCTTATTAATAACATCGATTTCTTTGCTTGGTCCCATTTAGACATGACAGGGATCCCACCGGAGATAACCACCCAGCGACTAAGTGTCGATCCTAGGTACAAACTGGTGAAGCAAAAAAAGAGACCCCAGTCCGATATAAAGCATGCATTCATCAAAGACGAGGTAACGAAACTCCTCATGATAGGGTCTATAATGGAAGTAAAATACCCCGAATGGCTGGCCAACGTGGTGGTAGTTCCCAAAAAGGGGAATAAGCTAAGAATGTGCATAGATTATAAAGATCTAAATAGGGCATGCCCAAAGGACTCGTTCCCACTGCCCAACATCGACCGTTTGATCGATGCCACAGCCAGCCATGAAACCCTCACTTTTCTCGATGCCTATTCGGGGTATAATCAAATTCAGATGAACCCCGAGGATAGAGAAAAGACTTCGTTCATCACAAAGTACGGTACGTACTGCTACAATGTAATGCCCTTCGGGCAAAAAACGCAGGGGCCACATACCAACACCTAGTTAACAAGATGTTCGAACATCAAATAGGCAAGTCCATGGAAGTTTATATTGACGACATGCTAGTTAAGTCCCTGTGCGCAGAGGACCATTTGACTCATTTGCAGGAAACGTTCGACATCCTCAAAAGTTACAACATGAAGCTCAATCCCGAGAAGTGCGCCTTCGGGGTAGGGTCGGGCAAATTCTTAGGCTTTATGGTATTGAACAGAGGAATCGAGATCAACCCCGACAAAATCAAAGCCATCGAAGAAATTACGGTGGTAAATAACGTGAAGGTCGTGCAGCGGCTGACCGGGCGGATAGCAGCCTTGGGTCGGTTCATATCAAGGTCGTCAGACAGGAGTCACCATTTCTTCTCCTTGCTCAAAAAGAAAAACAACTTTGAATGGACTCCGGAATGCCAACGCGCCTTGGAGACGTTGAAGCGATACCTAACAAGCCCGCCTTTGCTCCACACCCCAAAAGAGGGTGAAACATTGTATTTGTACCTGGCTGTATCCGAGATAGCGGTAAGTGGTGTACTGGTTCGAGAAGAACAAGGTACGTAATTCCCTATTTATTATGTAAGTCGGACCCTGGGTGATGCCGAAACCAGATATCCGCACCTGGAAAAGCTAGCTCTTGCATTAATAAGTGCGTCTCGAAAATTGAAACCTTACTTCCAATGTCATCATATTTGCGTTTTATCAACATATCCCCTTCGAAGCATACTGCATAAACCCGAATTATCGGGCCGACTGGCTAAATGGGCCATTGAACTCGGGGGATATGATATCGAGTATCAGCCCCGAACGGCTATCAAGTCTCAAATTTTGGCAGACTTTGTAGCCGACATCACTCCCTCCCTCGTACCCGAGGTCGAGAAAGAACTTTTGCTTAAAAAAGGCATACCTTCCGAGGTATGGACCCAGTTCACTGACGACGCCTCGAACGTAAGAGGATCCGGGCTTGGCATAATTCTAAATCCACCTACGGGCGGCGTGATTAGACAATCTATAAAAACCGCAAGGTTAACTAACAATGAAGCCGAGTATGAGGCTATGATTGCAGGTCTAGAATTGGCCAAAGGCTTAGGAGCTGAAGTCATTGAAGCAAAATGCGATTCTCTCTTGGTGGTAAATTAGGTAAATGGGAGCTTCGAGGTTCAGGAAGACAGGATGCAAAGATACTTAGACAAAATTCAAGTCACATTGCGCCGCTTCAAAGAATGGACTCTGGTTCACATACCTCGAGAGGAAAACAGCGAAGCCGGTGCCCTTGCAAACCTGGGGTCGTCTGTCGAGGAAGATGACATACTCCCTAGATCTGTTGTTCAACTATCCAAATCAGTGATCGAGGAAGGCCATGCTGAGATCAAATCCACTAGCCTCACATGGGATTGGAGAAATAAATATACGATTATTTGGAAAGCGGGAAGCTACCCGCAGACCCGAAAGAGTCGAGGACCTTGCGAACCAAAGCGGCCCGATTCTCGCTCGACGAAAACGGAACTCTTTACAGAAGAACTTTTGATGGCCCCTTAGCAGTATGTCTGGGGCCGGGAGACACAGACTATGTGCTCCGAGAGATCCACGAGGGCACCTGCGGAAATCACTCCGGTGCCGATTCCTTAGTTCGAAAAATAATCAGGGCAGGCTACTATTGGGATATCAAGGAGAAAGACTCCAAAGAATTCGTCCGCAAATGCGATAAATGCCAGAGATTCGCCCAACGATCCACCAACCTGGTGAACAACTACATTCAGTTCTATCGCCGTGGACGTTCATGAAATGGGGGATGGACATCGTCGGACCTCTGCCAACAGCGCCAGGTAAAGCTAGATTTATTTTATTTATGACTGACTACTTCTCAATATGGGTTGAAGCACAGGCCTTCGAAAAAATAAGAGAAAAAGAAGTCATCAATTTCATCTGGGACCATATCATGTGCCGATTCGGAATTCCTTCCGAAATAACGTGTGATAACGAGAAGTAATTCATCGGAAGCAAAGCGACTCAGTTCCTCGAGGACCACAAGATCAAAAGGATCCTGTCAATGCCCTACCACCCATGTGCAAACGGCCAAGCCGAGTCCACAAACAAAACCATCATTCAAAACTTAAAGTAGGAGTTGGAAAGCGCAAAAGGAAGATGGAGAGAAATATTACCCGAAGTACTCTGGGCATATCGAACAACCCCAAAATCGAGCACGGGGTAAACGCCTTTCTCCCTGGTATATGGCGCCGAGGCTTTGATACCAGTTGAGGTCGGAGAACCTACCGCCAGATTTTAACACGCCACCGAGAGCTCGAACAATGAAGCCATGACTACTGCTCTCGAACTATTAGATGAAAAGCGAGAAGCCTCGCTGGTCCGAATAGCCGCACAAAAATAGAGGATCGAAAGATACCACAACAGGAGAACAAATCTCCGACATTTTGGAATCGGGGACTTAGTCCTAAGGAAAGTCACCTCGAATACTCGAAATCCTAACGAAGGAAAGCTAGGTCAGAACTGGGAAGGATTGTACCGCGTCCTCGGGGTGGTTGGAAAAGGGTTAACAAACTCAGTACCATGGAGGGCGAACAACTTCCAAGCAATTGGAATGTATCGATGCTCAAACGTTATTACTGCTAAAAGCTCAAAGGCCTTAGGTTTCACAGGCATGCGTTGCACTCTTTTCCTTCGATCGGGTTTTATCCCAAGAAGGGTATTTACCGACAAGGTTTTTAATGAGGCAACATCTATATGCTATCAAGGAAGACCCAACAAGTATTCAAGGCTTCTCTTTAATCAACCTCGAATACTGGGGAGCATCCCTCCCGGGAGGTCGCCTTCTCGGAGTAATCGAGACATGCTAAATAGGGTCCCGATAGGAAAATGATGTACCGGGCCAAAAGGTCAAACGAACCGTGCCCATATAGAACAACCGAGCCCCTGACAGCAAGAACGGGTATACTTGTACCAAGTAATCAAAAACTATTTTTCCCCTCCGACAAAGCATTACACGTGCCAAAGAAGTTTGCTATTTTTACAGAAACGGATCCAGAAGCCAAAAACATCCCGAACACTCGGGGACTGGCGTCAAAAACTCAAAGCCGTATGACCTCCGGTCAAAAGCTTAGAGCTCATAAGCCCTCAACGAGGCAATATCAAGTTGACAAAAATGGCTTCAGGGCCCAAAAATGTCCCGAACACTCGGGGACTAGCATCCCGGACACTCAGGGACTGGCGTCAAAAACTCGAAGCCGTATGACCTCCGGGTCGAAAGCTTCGAACCTGTAAGCCCTCAATGAGGCAACATTAAGGTTACAAAAATGGCTCCAGAGCCGAGAAAACTTTCAATGTCTCGGGGACTGTCGCCAATTGCCATCCCATCGATTTATCAAAAACCCGAGGCCATAAGACCCATGTGGGCAACCTCGGTCTCGTAAGACCTATATAAGGCAACAACAATATCTGTAAGACCTCAAGCAAGGCAAGAACCATACTTGTACCAAGTAACAAACTGTAAGACCTCAAAGTAAGGCATGTAAAAATTTATAAGACCTCACAAAAGGCATAACCCCTATCTTAAAGTTAAGGTTATATATCGAACTTATAAGACCCCTAAAAAGGCATACCCTCAATATAGACGCCGAAAACTACTTCACCCGAGTACTGAAAGGCTCCGGCCAAACACAATGACTACGGTCACGAGGCTGTGCCTGCCAAACTAACGCGACTCGAGGACGCCCGACCGTTGCTACAAAATCACCAGCCTTCAATTACATTGAAAGAACTTCGAAAAGAACCAGTTAAAACAGGCTACCCTCGACATAGGCAAAAGAGCTTCGACCATGTCGGCTCCAAAACTACGGGCTTCAAAATACTCGCCCACCGAGCGAAACCTCCCGAGGTGCTCGATCACCGCCACGTAACGACTCGCAATCGAGGTTTTACCGAACCGTCGAAGAGTCAGGCAAACACAAATTCAAAAATCCTTAACGAGGGAAGAATAAAGCGTAAGAGCCACTGCCGCCAGCCCATGTAAAAGGTCGTACCGACCAATCCCGTAAGAGCGTAAGGGCCAGCTTTTAATTCAAAAGCTTAAGGGTCAATAAGCTCGAGTCGAAACCCGACTCGGAGACTGAGCCCGAAACAATTAATTGAATATGCCTAAGAGCAAAAGCATAAGAGCTCGAACGCCGGGTTATACTAAAAGGTCGTACCGACCTAACACGTAAGAGCCTAAGGGCCAGCTTGGAATCCAAAAACATGAGGGCCAACAAGCTCAAGTCGAAGTCCGGCTCGGAGACTGAACCCGAAACAGTTAACTAAAAAATGCCTAATGGCACGTACGTGAGAGCCACTGTCGCCGGCCTAAATCGCCGGCTTAAGTCAAAAGGTTGTGCCGACCAAATGCTCCAAGGCCTACGGGCCAGCCTAACAAAGCTTCAGGGCCAAATATTATACCTAAGGGTCATTACTCGAAGTCCAGTTCACCTGGCCAATCATCAACCAACATATAAATTCAAAACGAAGAAAGACATGCACAAACAGAATACATGGAAGATGAAACCAAAAGGTTTTCTTTTATACGAATACAAAAAAAAAATATACAAAAGCTACATTGGCAAACGCTCGCTGAAAGCTTCCATACAAAGAATCAAAGAAAGCCTAGTCTACTTCCCCCTCGAGGACTATGGACCAACGACCCTCTCAGAAACTACGCTTTCGATAACCTCGGCCATAACCTCCGGGTTTCCAACGGCCTCCTCCCCTTCAGGAACTCCGCTTCCATCTTCATCGCCTCCCGAGTCACTGCTCGATTCATCTTCGGGAGGAAGCAGGGCCGCGACTTCCTCTTCTAGGGTCTTCACCCTCTCAATTTCGGCAATTAAATCAATGCCCCCCGCATATATGTCCTCGAGCGTCCGTTTTCGAGATTCTAACCGGGCATGCTCTACTGCTCGGGTCTGGCCAAGCTCAGCCTCTTCGAACACCTTCTGGGCATTCGCAGTAGCGGCGTCCTCCTTATGCGAGGTCACAAGCGCCTCGGCCTCAGCCCTGACTTTGGATAACGTAGTGGCCAACTCAGTATGGAGATTCTTATATTTGCTGCTCTCAGCCCTCGTTTCTTCGAGGCAATGCCCGATCGAAACCACCTCTCCCCGTAGGGCATTTCTCTCCGAGATCGTCTCATCAAGTGCAGTTTGAGTTCAAGAATTTCAAAGTCCCTGGCTCGGAGCTCCTTCCCATAAGGACGTCTTTCTCCTTAAGCTACAAAAATAGATCAAAAGATATTAAAACATTGAAGTCAGTTAGACATACAGACAAAAACTAAGCGGGAGCTATGTAACCTGTTCAGCCAGGCGAGCCTTTTCCCGGGACGCCGCCTCCAAGCAGCCCCGAAAGCTACGGAGTTCTTCCTCCTTCTTGATCGAAAGTGCCCTAAATTCATAAGCCTCCGAGGTAAGTCTCTTATATTCACCCTCATGACGAGTCAGCTCGGCTTCAAAATCGACAAATGATTGATCGTAAAGCGCCTTGGCCTGGAACCATGAAAGAAATAAGGTTAGCAAAGTCGAAAGGACAAAGCGCCAAGCATAATTTACAAATAAATTACCTGCTCACATAGCCTGTCGATCTCGCTGAAGACGAGCGAAATGCCAGGTTCAGGTTTTTTCTCAGGCACAACAGAAGGCTTTCTTAACAAATTCTTATCGCCACTAGACGCCTCCGCGTCGAAAGACTTTGCATGGGGAACATCTTGCGTCCCCCTCGAAGGAAGAGATGCCTCAGGAGGGGAGTCAACCACTTCAACAACCTCGATCGTATTGATCGGGGCCACCTCTTACTTTTGAGGAGCTTCGGGAATAATCTCTCCCGGACCGCCTACCAAGCGCGCCTCGGCGACAACGCCCGATACACCCTCATTGGCCTCTTGAGCCCGAGGAGGGGATACAACGGAACCAATCCGCAACTCGAATACCGCCGATTCAACCGCATGCAAGACGGTCAGATCTTCTCCCCCCCCTCGGGTGCTATCAGGGGATTATCTTTCTTTTCACCTCCAGCTCGAGGGCCCCTCGACACTTCTGGGATTAGGGCTGCTAAATCATCCTTAGGATCTTCCACCCTGGCTTTCTTAAGGGTTGGATAATAAGACGACGTCCTCCCTCATTTTCTCCCTTCTTCATCAGGTTTCGGGGCACCCGCTTCCTCGCGCGGGGCTTCTCTCATCAAAAGAGCCTCCCCTAGACCTTCCCAAAAACAAGAACAAGCATGGGAAATGAGAGCGCAATTAACAACGACCTTCGTAAAACTGAAACCATAACAGAGAATGAAGTACCACCGTGATCCTTGGCTTCCCATCGAGCCTTGGACGAATCGCGCCACGTGCGCTCAACGTATGGGCATATCGAGTCCAGTTTGGCTACCCAGCTTGAAAGATCCCTGACCGTATCAGGATACGCTGTGGCAGCTGTATCAGCGGAAGAAGTCAGTCCATGAAAAAATATATCAGAAAGAAAGAAATGGGCAGTTAACTAGGTATGTCCACTTACGCTTCATGTTCCATCTTTCAGGGAACGGCACCTTCTCCGAGGGAATCAAGTCCGAAGTCCTAACTCGGACGAAACAGCTCATCCACCCTCCGTTCCTAGCCTCGTTGGTACAAGCAAAGAGGGCCCTTGAGGCCCGACAACGAAGCTTAATCAGGCCCCCACGAAAGAGTCGAGGGCTATACATTCTGATCAGATGGTCAAGAGTGAACGACATCCCCTCGATCATACTCACATAATATCTGGTCATGTAAACGATGCGCCAGAATGATGGATGAATTTGGCCGAGAGTCACTTGATATCATTCGCAGAAATCAAGGATCACGGGGTCTACCAAAGGCATGGAGGGCACCGCCGGGCGAAGGGTAAATGGATAAGTATACACACTGAGGAAGTTGGTGTTATACGTCGTTATATCCTCCCCCGAGAAGGAATCTCCACTAACACCGCATCTCCACAGCGACAGTCGATCTTCACCCTCTCGACGTCCGTTATTAAACTAACGTAACGAGACGCGGGGTCACTTCGCCCCCGCTTCGAACAAGGTCTTTCGACCTTGAAATCAGAGGTCGTCTCAAAGACCTCTGGAATGCATGTTTTGGCATCAGAAGGCGCTGCTGCCCTACCCTGAGAGGGGGGCGTGAAAGAGAAAGGCATGACTTCCTGAGAGATAGGAAGGGAAGTGCCCGCCATTTTACCAAAAGGTTGCAGAGAGGGAGCGAAAAAATCACGCGAAAGGAAGGTGGGAAAGAAGAAAACAACTCTATTGGGAATCTGATAGCACAATAGAGTTTTTTTCTTCTTTCCCAAAAAAACTCTTGGGAATCTGATAGGACAATAGAAAGGAAGGGGCGAAGACGTGAGTATTTATGGAAGCCCAATTGAGCGGGCCAAAAGACAGCCAACTGCCATTAATTAATCCGAAGACCTTGAGGATTGTGTAGGCACAACCTTTAGAAGCCCTATCTGCAACATCAGTCGCCTTGCAAGCCGTGACTGTTTGCTCCGATGGAAGCGTCGAAGGGGCAAGATCTCGAGATCGTTTCTCTTAATTTCATTCTGAGAAATGCGGGGACTATCTGTATGCGGCCAAAATCGAAAAGGTCGATTTCACGATCGACGAGACATTGCGCAATGTCGCCCCGAGGGACCGAGGAAATAGCTTGGGGTTCGAAGTCTTCGAGGACTCTTTTTGCCCGATATCGGGGTAGAACGAACCAGGGGTTATCACTAGTGGGCGGGAAGTTCCCTAGGAGCAGTACCTTTTCTGACGACGCCCGCGCGAATAGTGACAACCTGCACCAGACTGATTGAGTGATCGCACCGGTTATTTATATAATAAATGCACTTGTACCACATGAGTGTCCCCCCTCATCTATAAAGGGGTTCCTTACCGTTTTGTAAGAGACATCTGATATGCAAGAAAACACAAGATACTTCATTCAATACAAGAACATTCTTTCAGCTCTCTAACTTAAACATACTCTTTATTTGATTCTGTTGCTTACATTTATTGCTTTATTCACATTTATGTGTATCATTAATCGTTCTTCATTTATTGCTCGTTATTGGCCGTAAAGAGCCGCAATCACAACCCTTATAGTTGTTAGTCCCCCATCGACAGCCCTTAGTCAGGCGTCTAACTTGGCATCAAGGCCCCGCACGTGCTAGCTCGAGGCCCGATTCTCAACCGTTTGGTTTGGTTTCTAAAGCCATCTTCAATCTCTTATATTGTTTTCTAATCTCGTCACTCAGCATCTACTGCTTAACAACTAGCATAAAAATAGATCACATATTTTTAGAACCACAAAATCAGATCTAATTGTTATTACCATTTTCAAGGTAAACAGTTACCCAGAGCTGGTTTCTGACCTCGCCAGAATTGAGGGATGTCATGAATATTGCTGAGAATGATGAAAATCAAAAAATCTCAAGTTCTCCTATAGAAGAAAAGTCAAAAGCAGATCAGGTTGCGGGAAATAAAGTCATCGACTTAACAAAGACTACTCCCGAACCCCAGCCCACAGGTGCCTCTCCTACTTCTCCTGAGCTTCTCATGAATCTATAAGAAAATGAAGCAATCGAAAATATGTTGTCCATCGCCAATGAAGGTGTTTTTGTCGAAGGAAGTGAGGATGGTCCTAAGATTCACGGGGAAGAATCTGTGCCTGTTGGAAAGGATAATAAGTTTGTGCCTGTTGAACCTTCAGCACAGGAAAGTACTACCGGGGAATCTGTTGGAGGACCTGATCCGCCTTCGGAGGATTCAACTCCGGGTCCTACTCAGGAACCCCAGGGCAGTACTGACCCTGCTCCCTCTCCTCAATTAGATGTTGAGGCTCTAAGTGTCATCATGCCTGAGACAGGTCCTCTGTCTGAAATCAAAAGGAGGATAGTAAAGAAGATTCTGATGACTTACAATTGCATGTCTGCCTAGGCGAAGAGTAGCTGTGTGTGGAGAGCCCACTCCTAAGCGACCCGCAACAAGGTTGCAAAAGAAGGAGGCTCTTGAGTCTGCTCTTAAGAACAGTCAGACTAAATCAAGGAGAAGAAAATTAGTGAAAGATGGCAAAGCTATAAATGAGAAGATAGTGCCAGTTGTAAGTGTGGATGAAGAAGAAGCAGAGGAACCTAGTACGTTGACTAGGAAGTTCTCACAAAAGCATGGTCTTCTCAAACCAAAAGGGGGATCTTCTGTGACTCCTAAACGTCGGACTAGGTCTGCTGATGCTATTGCTACTAAGAATGCGGAGAAAGAGTCAGGTGAAAAATCTATGAAGTCTCACAAAAAGAAGATAGGTGTTCGCAAGACTGCTAAGAGAAAGGTTGACACTGCTGAGGAACCTGGTTCCACAAAGAAGGCCAAAGCTGATGATCCGGGGAGCGCTGAGAAAGAAAGATTGAGAAGTCAAAAGGTACTATGGGGACGCACATTCGCCTCTGATGTCTTGGAGGATGCTGGTACGAAACAGTTAGTTGAGATCTGTGATTTCCAACAATGGACACACTTGTTCACAAGTGATGATGCTAGGGTATATGAGGAGGAAGTTCAAAGTTTTTATGCCGACTTGTACAAGGTTGAGGATGGTCGCATTTGTGCTTTGGTGAATGGGGTTGATATGGTAATAGACTCTGCCTTGCTGGGATCTATTCTCGGTGTGCCCACTGATGGGATATCTAGTGTTCATGGAGCTTGTACTCAGAACTTCGGAAATGCAATCTTGAAGGACAGAGTAGTTCAGTAGGGGGAACGGGTTCAGAAAAAGGCCCTCCTTCCTGTCTACCAACTGCTATTTGAGATGGTAAACAAAGTGCTAATCCCTCGAGCTGAGTGAAGATCCATCACCTCTCATGCAGACCTGTTCTCGTGGAAGCACTGGATGACTTTACTACCATCAATCTGCCTGGGATCATGATAGAGCACATGCCAGAGTGGCTGATTTTAAAGATGGTAATCATAGGCTGCCATATGGGTTCCTTCTTACTAAGGTCTTTGAGCACTTCAAGGTTCCTCTTGGACCAGTTAAAGTGGGTGCCAAGAAGAAATCTTTTTCAAAAAGCACTCTCGATGAATGTGAGTGTATAGAAAAATTTGGAGAGGTTGCAAGCACTTCTACTATTTCTCAGTTAATCAATGCTCAAAACAGTGCTACTACTGAGATAAGGCAATTGAAAGCAAGAAATGCCATCCTTGAGACTCAGATAAGTCAGCTGCAATAGGCACCTGGTTCCAGTCACTCTCAGAGCGAAGAGGTTGCTCAACAAACAAAGGAGAACGCTGAGCTTAGAAAACAAGGAAAGGACCTGAAAGAAAGACTGCTCAATGAGCAAATATCAGCAAATGCTCGAATGAATTTAGTCCTCCAAACAATCTCCTCTGCTTTCAAACCTTCTCCTCCCAATGCTTCTTAAATTATGTCCCCTTAGTGTCCTGTCTCTCCGTGTCCGTTCTTATGATGATAACTTGTGGTAGTTTTGTTACTTGTTCTAATGTGTGCATGTGGTACTAACATTGACTCTGCTCCTGCTGTAAAATCCAAAATTATGTTAATGCAAGCTTTTCCCTAGTTGCTGTTTATACCGTGCTTTTATGCTCTGTTCATAATCATGATTGTGTGGACATAAGTGACATGAGTTGACTTAAAACTAGACTTCCTTCGTGCTTGTCACACCTCCTTTTTCCCCCCAAGGGGATAGGGAGTTTTTCCAATTTAAGTGACATTAATCGAAATGAGATTAATTATATTATCAGAGTCGCCACTTGGAATAATTTAAATGGTGTCCCAAGTCACCGGTTTATTTTGAATCCCAAATCGAGGAAATTTCAATTTTTTATTTTTTAAAGTCTGCGAACCAGAAATTCTAAGTAAGGAATTATGTTAACCCGGGAGAAGGTATTAGGCATTCCCGGGTTCCGTGGTTCTAGCACGGTCGCTTAATGATTTATACTTGGCTAAAGTTGTCTAATAACTTATTTTAGAACATATGTGAATTTACCTTTTCACCGCTTTTAATTGCTTGATTATTTATAATTAAAGAATTGAGTCACGTGTACGTGTACCCATTTCGTTTGGCGCGTCAAGAATCATGTCATGCGTAGACAACTAATCACGCTTTATTAATATTTTAAAAAATATTTGATCAAAGTTGCACGAACGCATACCTCAATTTTAATTTTGAAGTATCATAACTACGTCACGCGGACGTGTACATAATCACAATAATTGTCACACCTCCTTTTTCACTAATACACCCCGTGAAGGGTATAACAAAAGGAGTTTTTCCAATTAAAGGACAATCGAAATGGGATTCGTTTATATTAAGAGATTCAGAGTCGCCACTTGAGATTTATGGTATCCCAAGTCACCGGTTTGAATCCTGAGTCGAGGAAAAGGTTTGACTCTGTTTAACAGTCGCGAACCAGAAATCCGAGTAAGGAATTCTGTTAACCCGGGAGAAGGTGTTAGGTACTCCCAAGTTCCGTGGTTCTAGCACGGTCGCTCAACTGCTATAAGTGGCATAATATCTGATTTTAGTACATGTTCAAACCTATGTGCATCTTTAGAATTATTTAACCGCTTTTAATTAAAAATTTTAAGAAAGTGAACGTCGTTTAAAAACGTTTCTTTGGATCACGTCACATGAAATGCAACCGGATCCTCGACAAATTTTTATTCAACGTTTTGGGATTTGGATTTGGGTCACATGAAATGCACACCGGAGTTTAGGAAGGTAAAATTATTAAAGAACGCGCCTAAAGCGACTAACGTGTTATTAACTTTGTGGGAGGCCATGAAAATTCGCTAAATGGCACGCCCTGAATTCTAAATATTTTAATATAAGCATTTAATGAGGGCCCCGTAATTTATATGTTTTGTGCGGCGAGGCTCGTCTCATTTTTATTTAAAGGCCATCCTAGAGCAAGCTATAATTTTCTATTTAATTTTGTCTCTAAAGAATCCTAATTAATCAATTTTATGAGTTGCTATTATTTAAAGTGATCAAGGAGTTTGGGCTTCAAGTTCAAGTCCACATTTGAACAAGAGACGGACCTCTTAGTTCAAACATGCCACTTAACGAGAAAGTCCAAATTAACTTCATCTTCGGTATTGCCACATTAACCTCATATTTAATATTCATTTAAGCCCAAATCTATAATTCAATTTTTAAGGTCACCAATTCCGATATTGAATCAGGTGTTCTAGTATATTGGGCTCGAAACCAGCCCATGGAGAAAGAAAAATCAGTTCAGCCTTATAAGAAGCTGCCTGATATTGGGCTTCAACACAGGCCCAGTTCGGAGGCAAGCTAGAAGATGGGGACTCAAAATCAAATCCTTGGCCAGTCTACAATTTGATAAACGAACCAATTCAAATGAGTCGGTAATATTTGGGCCTCTCGTTAAACAACTGGGCCCAGCATCACGCCCCAATTTTCATAATCCATTAATATGAGCAATAACAGAGATGAAATCAGTATTAACACATGAATGTGAAATCCAATACTTGATCACCTAATTTAAAACCTTGACATCAATTAATGGTGATTCAACTTACAAGCCTACTCTTTTGCTTTACTTTTAATGGCAAATAAACGGGTGAGCTGCATTAATTAACAGGTTTAAAAACTAAAAATATGAACGACTAGGTACTTTCAAACTTTCGTATAATTCAAACCACACTGGAGACAAAATAACAATCCTTTGAAGGTTCATGGACAGTAATGAAATTTGACAAATTCTAACTCACTTCTACCTTTAAACTAACATAGCATACGAAACTAATTTACACTACTAGAACTATCATGAATGAATAACATGAGGTATAGTTCAATAGTCCAAGTTAATTACACATGTTAAATGTCTAGATCACTGGATTCTCACATTACAATGAAGCATAAATTGAGCAGTCGAA
>NW_017674034.1:90739-93865 GCF_001879085.1 Nicotiana attenuata
CTGCTGTTGCTACTGCTTAGGAACCCCTTATTACACCATGTCAAAATTAAAAGAAGCTAGACTAAACTATGGTCTATGAATTACAAAACCTATCTATGTCTTCAAACTTGATTTTGTATTTCTTGTTGCCTTGTTGTCTTGTATTCTCCCGGCGACATCCTTTTGTTGTGCCTTGAATTGTGATCTGAGATGTTTTGCCCTTTCTCCGAGTGATGCTTGACCGCTAAAACTTGAAATCTAGTCCTCTGTTCTCCAGGCGGGCTCCTGACTGCTGAAACTTGAAATGTATGCCTCTGTTCTCCAGGCGGGCTCCTGACTTCTGAAACTTGAAATGTATGCCTCTGGTCTCCAGGCGGGCTCCTGACTGCTGAAACTTGAAATGTATGCCTCTGTTTTCCAGCGGGCTCCTGACTTCTGAAACTTGAAATGTATGCCTCTGTTCTCCAGGCGGGCTCCTGACTGCTGAAACTTGAAATTTGTGCCTCTGTTCTCCAGGCGGGCTCCTGACTTCAACAAAATAGACAAAAACAAAGAAAATCTCTTGCCCCAGTTTGGTGACTGGGCATCATATTACCATATATTAATAAGAATTTGAAAACTAAAACTTGAATTGTAATACCTCTGTTCTCCAGGCGGGCTCCTGACTGCTGAAACTGGAAATGTATGCCTCTGTTCTCCAGGCGGGCTCCTGATTGCTGAAGCTTGAAAAGTATTCCCTTGTTCTCCAGGTGGGCTCCTGATTGCTGAACTTGAACAAGCAACGAAAATTCTCTGCCCCAGTTTGGTGACTGGGTACAGCATGTTATCAAATATTAAAAGCTAAAATTGGAATTGTACTTTCCTTGTTCTCCAGGTGGGCTCCTGACTGCTGAAATTTGAAATATTCCCTTGTTCTCCAGGTGGGCTCCTGATTGCTGAACTTGAAAATCATTCCCCTGTTCTCCAGGTGGGCTCCTGACTGCAACAAAACAAACAAAGAAAATTTTCTGCCCCAGTTTGGTGACTGGGTACAGCATGTTATCAAATATTAAAAATTAAAAGCTAAAATTTGAATTGCACTTCCCCTGTTCTCCAGGTGGGCTCCTGACTGCTGAAGCTTGAAAAGTATTCCCTTGTTCTCCAGGTGGGCTCCTGATTGCTGAACTTGAAAAGTATTCCCTTGTTCTCCAGGTGGGCTCCTGACTGCAACAAAATGAACAACAAAGAAAATTTTCTGCCCCAGTTTGGAAACTGGGTACAGATGTGAGTATTAAACTGAATTATTCTACCAAGAATGTGAAAGCCAAATCCTACTATCCAGGAAGGTCCTGATAACTCCTAACAATTACGAGCCTAAGCTATATCTTCTAAAGGTATTACTCCCACTACATTTGTTGTCTTAAAACGTCTCAAACTACTTCCCATTATCCAGGCGGGTCCTGACAACTTCTAATTAAAAGACAGTGTTAACCTAAGCTATATCTACTGAAGGTACGACTTCCACTGTATTTTGTTATCTAAGCAGACCTTAAAACTACGTCCCATTATCCAGGAGGGTCCTGAAAATCAAAATTCAACTCTTATCTTAAGTGCGCCAATTCTCCAGCTGAATTATACTATCCTACAACAGTATCTTGTTACCTAAGGAGATCTTAAAACTGTGTCCCATTACTCAGGAGGGTCCAAAACACTCCTAAATAAATCCTATCTTAGACAACCTATGTTCTTTAGTGTCACGACCCGGATTTCCCACCATCGGGATCGTGATGGCGCCTACTCGTGGTAGCTAGGCAAGCCAACTCATTTACCTTTCATTAATAAATAAATCTGTTAACAATCTATAGCATCAATAAGAAATATGAAATTTAATAATAATAATAGCGGAAGTCTAATTTATAAGTCTGAATCAAAACGCGGAATAGTCCACAATAGCCTCTACCCAAGATTTGGTGTCACATTACTCACGAACCACTAAGAATAAATTAAATACAAAGGTCCGAAAGAATTATAACAGTTGTCTGTCTCGAAAACAATGAGGCAACAGTCAAAAGGAAAACATAAAGAAGAGACGTCGGGCCTGCGGACGCCTACAAGGCTACCTCAGTCTCGTGAATAGGAAAGTCTGCTCCCGAACTACTGCTGCTGCTCCTCCTCAAAACCTGGACCTGTGCAAAAATGCACAGAAGTGTAGCATCAGCACAACCGACCCCATGTGCTGGTAAGTGTCTAGCCTAACCCCGGCGAAGTAGTGACGAGGCTAGACTGGACATCACATAAACCTGTGCAGTTATAAATATACAACGAAAACAAAATACCAAACAACTAGTAACATGGGAGGGGGAAAACATGCTGTGGGGAGATACAATATTAACAGCAATCCAGAGTAACAACAATACGGCTTAGGTTCACAATGAACAAAGAATCAATACTCAATTACAAACACATAGCCTCAATCACTGTTGCGGCGTGCAACCCGCTCCATAATTACTATTGTTGCGGCGTGCAACCCGCTCCACAAATAACATTGTTGCGGCGTGCAACCCGACCCATATCATTTATCATGTATAATTGTTGCGGCGTAAAGTCATAAACTTGGCATGGCAGTCCAAGATAGCGTGATAGGGTGATAGCCAATCCATACCCAGAATGATATCAAAGTCCACCATATCTAAGAGTAATAAGTCTACACGGGTCTCAAGACCCTCAATCACTATGACACACGAACGATGGACTCGGTCGACCACGATAGAGTCACCCACCGGTGTAGACACATATACAGGAATACCCAAAGCATCACTAGGCATAACCAAGCATGGTGCGAAATAAGAGGAAACATATGAATACGTAGACCCTGGATCAAATAGTACCGAAGCACCTCGATCACAAACCAGAACCGTACCTGTGATCACCGCATCTGAGGCCTCTGCCTCTGGTCTAGCCTGGAGAGCATAGCAACGGGGCTGGGCCCCACCACCCTGAGCTGTATCCCTAGGTCGATCTGCTGCTAGCTGACCTCCGCCCCGGCGGTCTGAGCTCCACCTCTACTGGACTCTACCTCCACATCTATGACCTCTCCTCCACCCTCGGCGTGGCTGTGGGCATCTGGTGCCTGAATCAGTAGGACGGGGTACCCGTGTCTGCTGAGAC
>NW_017674034.1:94366-95948 GCF_001879085.1 Nicotiana attenuata
ATTATTTGATGAACCAGCAATCGTTAAAGAACCGGTAAGAACCCTATTCAAATTGCTTTAACGATTGCTGGTTCATCAAATAATGAAAATACCTTTTCCAGAAAGAAACTTTGCATAAAATTTTTCTTTTAGCGTTGTCCAATCTCTTGTTCTTTATATGAATGGATCTTTTTTGTTGTTACGTGTAGCATTATGGATCTTTTCTGTTGCCTTTCATATGAATTATGGATATTTTCTGTTACCTTTCATATGAATATGAAACAATGGTTTCTTGAAGTTAATAGATTATATTGAAGATCAATAGTTTTACACTTCAAGTTTTAATACTAATTTTGTGAGAAGTTTATCAATTACCTGATGTTATTTCTGGTGTTGGTCTGGTTCATAAGTTTTCTTTATGTCCCCTGTCAAATTTTTTGTTCTTGAATACTTTATTCATGTGTATTGCTATTCATCTATGCTGATTATGTCATGGTTGCTGGATATCACAATCGTTCAATAATTTGGCAGGTGATTACTAATCTTCAATAGTTATATGCATTCCACGAATGGTTCTATCCTTACTTTTCTACCCAAAATACTCTGAATGTTAATTTCAAAAATTTCATCAAAACAGTCAGGTGGAATATTGAAGCCACAATATATGTATCCATTTAAAGTGTCCTTCATTTAGTATTAACATCTTGTAAAGTTTAATTAAAAATTAGTAGTATTCTTTATTTGGTATTTAGTAATATTNTATATTATTTCTCATTCTATTCTTAGCGACGGGTCTATCGGAAACAACATCTCTATCTATTGAAGGTAGGGGTAAGGTATGCGTACATACTACCCTCCCCAGACCACACTTGTGGGAATACACTGGGTTTGTTGTTGTTGATGTGTATTGCTATTATTGAATCCGACGTAAAGTAAATTCTGGACTACTCATCAAAAGCGTGGAGTATTTTGTCACGACCCGGATTTCCCACCATCGGGATCGTGATGGCGCCTACTCGTGGTAGCTAGGCAAGCCAACTTATTTACCTTTCATTAATAAATAAATCTGTTAACAATCTATAGCATCAATAAGAAATATAGAATTTAATAATAATAATAGCGGAAATCTAATTTATAAGTCTGAATCAAAATGCGGAATAGTCAACAATAGCCTCTACCCAAGATTTGGTGTCACATTACTCACGAACCACTAAGAATAAACTAAATACAAAGGTCTGAAAGAATTATAACAGCTGTCTGTCTCGAAAACAATGAGGCAACAGTCAAAAGGAAAACATAAAGAAGAGACGCGGGCCTGCGGACGCCTGCAAGGCTACCTCAGTCTCGTGAATAGGAAAGTCTGCTCCCGAACTACTGCTGCTGCTGCTCCTCAAAACCTGGACCTGTGCAAAAATACACAGAAGTGAGTATCAGCACAACCGACCCCATGTGCTGGTAAGTGTCTAGCCTAACCCCGGCAAAGTGTGACGAGGCTAGACTGGACATCACATAAAACCCGTGTGCAAGTTATAAAAATACTACAAAACGGAAAACAAAAACTACTAAAACAACTAGCAAACACTGGGAAAGGGGGAAAACAGTG
>NW_017674034.1:95957-100124 GCF_001879085.1 Nicotiana attenuata
AAACCTGGACCTGTGCAAAAATGCACAGGAGTGTAGCATCAGCACAACCGACCCCATGTGCTGGTAAGTGTCTAGCCTAACCCCGACGAAGTAGTGACGAGGCTAGACTGGACATCACATAAACCTGTGCAGTTATAAATATACAACGGAAACAAAATACCAAACAACTAGTAACATGGGAGGGGGAAAACATGCTGTGGGGAGATACAATATTAACAGCAATCCAGAGTAACAACTAAACAGCTTAGGTTCACAATGAACAAAGAATCAATACTCAATTACAAACACATAGCCTCAATAACTGTTGCGGCGTGCAACCCGCTCCATAATTACTATTGTTGCGGCGTGCATCCCGCTCCACAAATAACACTGTTGCGGTGTGCAACCCGACCCATATCATTTATCATGTATAATTATTGCGGCGCGCAACCCGATCCTCACCTTTTACTGTTGCGGCGTGCAACTCGATCCTCAATACCATTTAACAGTCCGACTCCCCAAACAACAGACACTATTAAGGGGCATAAAAATAAGTAAATATTTGACAAACATCCCGGCAAGGGAACAACCAACAACGCTTTCTCTTTCTTACTTTTCTTATCTTATGATCCGCTCTACTATTTTGAGCCAACGCTCCAAGGAATCAAGTCATTTCGTATAATTTCAATATTCGTATCACAATTCGAGCCTATGCTCCTAGGAATCAAATGATCATGTTACCGTTCACATGTTAGTCACAACATATAGAAATCCTCCCATAAACACGGAGTTCACAACCAAGTCATGATAATCACGTTATAAGGACTCGCGGTCATGCTAGACTCCAATGTATAGATACTCGTCACCATGCCTATACATCGTACTCGATCACATAGCAATTAGCAACAAGACTCAACTCCTATTCCCTCAAGCTAGGGTTAAACCAAACACTTACCTCAAAGCCTTGAAATCCACTTAATCCTCAACTATTGCTTTACCTCGTGGTTCCACCTCCAATTCGCTCGAATCTAATCACAAATTGCTCAATTACTTTAATAAACATTATATGAATCAATTTGAATGCATAAAAATGAGTTTCCCAAGTTTTTTTTCCAAAAATTCCAAAATCGCCCCCGGGCTCACGTGGTCAAAACTCGAGGTTCGAACCAAAATCTGGCTACCCATTCCCCCACGAGTTCAAATATATAATTTATTTCGAAATCGGACCTCAAATCGAGGTCCAACTCCCCAATTTATAGAAAACCTAGGTTCTACCAAAAAATCCCAATTTCACCCATGAAAATCTTTGATTTCAAGTGGAAAACATGTTTAATGATGTTAAAGATTGAAAGAATTGAGTAAAAATCAACTTACAAGTGATTGGGATGAAGTTTGCTCTTGAAAATTCGCCTATGGTGTTTGGGTTTTGAAAGAATGGTGAAAAGTGGTGAAAATTCGACTAAGTATAAAATTTGCTGGGCCTCGGATATGGGAAATGCGGACAGAGGTTCGCATTTGCGAACAAAACAGGCGTGGGAATTGCGAACATTTTAGTTCGCATTTGCGAACTTGGGTCTGGAGGCCAGGTTTCGCATTTGCGAAAATTCGATCGCATTTGCGATCAGTGGCCTCTCGCATTTGCGAGCAAAATCCTCGCATTTGCGACCTGTGCGTAATTTCCCAGACCTCGCAATTGCGACTCGAAGCTCGCATTTGCGAGCTCGCAATTGCGAGTCTCCCTTTCGCATTTGCGAAAACCACAGAAGCCAGCATACCAGAGTTTCAAAAAAAATGAGAAATGCAATCCGATGCCTATCCAAAACTCACCCGAGCCCTCGGGGCTCCAAACCAAACATGCACACAACCTCGAAAACATCCTACGGACTTGCTCGTGCGATCAAATCGCCAAAATAACATCATTTACATAGAATCAAGCCTCAAGGCACATGATTTTCCTTCTAAACTTCATAACCTTTCAAGCTTTGAACTCATAGTCTGAAACACGTCAAACGACGTCCGATTTCGGCCAAACTTTACAGAAAGCGCTTAACACATATTTAAGACTTGTACCGGGCGTCGGAACCAAAATACGAGCCCGATACCATAGTCTTTTAATCAATTTTCATTTCCATTTTCCTTAATAATTTCAGAAAAACAATTTCACGAAAAAATTCATATCTCGGGCTCTAGACTTCGGAATTCGATTCCGGGCACATGCCCGAGTCCCATATTTTTCTACGGACCTTCCGGGACCGTCCAATCTCGGGTCCGGGTACGTTTACCAAAAATGTTGACCAAAGTCAACTATAATCATATTAATATCAAAATTCTTCAAATTTTTCACGGAATTCACATATGTCAACATAAAAGCTTTCCGCTACACGCTGGGACTGTGCACGCAAATCGAGGCAAGTAAAAAAATGAGGTTTTAAGGCCTCGAAAGCACAGAATGGATGAGGAAATAGGTGATGACCCTTTGGGTCGTCACATCCTCCACCTCTAAAACAACCATTCGTCCTTGAACGGACAAAAGAAGGAAGTACCTGAGTCGGGGAACAGATGTGGATAACGGCTCCGCATATCGGACTCGGACTCTCAAGTCGAGGCCTCAGGGGGCTGACCTCTCCACTGAACACGAACAGAGGGAAAACTCCTAGATCTCAACTGACGGACCTACCGGTCTAGTATAGCTACTGGCTCATCCTCATAAGATAAATCTTTGTCCAACTGGACAGTGCTGAAGTCTAATACATGGGTAGGATCGCCGTGATACCTCCGAAGCATAGACACATGAAAAACTGGGTGCACGGCTGATAGGCTAGGTGGCAATGGAAGTCTATAAGCCACCTCTCCCACCCGATCAAGAATCTCAAACGGACCAATATACCTAGGGCTAAGCTTGCCCTTCTTTCTGAACCTCATCACGCCCTTCATAGGCGACACCCGGAGCAATACCCGCTCACCAACCATGAAAGCTACATCTCGAACCTTACGATTTGCATAGCTCTTTTGCCTAGAATGAGCTGAACGAAGTCTGTCCTGAATGACCTTGACCTTCTCCAAGGCCTCCTGAACTAAATCTGTACCTATCAACCGAGCCTCTCCCGGCTCGAACCATCCAATTGGAGACCGACACTGCCTACCATATAAGGCCTCATAAGGAGCCATCTGGATGCTCGACTGGTAGCTGTTATTGTAGGCAAACTCTGCTAAGGGCAAGAACTGATCCCATGAACCTCCAAAGTCAATAACACAAGCCCGGAGCATATCCTCCAAAATCTGAATAGTCCGCTCGGACTGACCGTCCGTCTGAGGATGGAACGCTGTGATCAACTGAACCTAGGTACCTAACTCCTGCTGAACCGCTCTCCAGAAGTCGAGGTAAACTGCGTACCCCGATCCGAAATGATAGATACCGGCACTCCATGAAGGCGAACAATCTCTCGGATATAAATCTCAGCTAACCTCTCGGATGAATAGGAGACTGCCACTGGAATGAAATGCGCTGACTTGGTCAGCCTATCAATAATGACCCAAATAGCATCAAACTTCTTCCGAGTCAGCGGAAGTCCAGTAATGAAATCCATGGTAATCCTCTCCCACTTCCACTCGGGGAGCTCAATCCTCTAAAACAAACCACCGGGTCTCTGATGCTCATACTTGACCTGCTGACAGTTCAGACACCGAGCCACATATGCAACAATATCCTTCTTCATCCTATGCCACCAATAATGCTGCCGCAAGTCCTGATACATCTTCGCGGCGCCCGGGTGAATAGAATACCGAGAACTATGGGCCTCCGCTAAGATCAACTCTCGAATCCCATCAACATTAGGCACACAAACTCGCCCCTGCAATCTCAAAACACCATCATCATCTAAGGTCACCTTCGTGGCACCTCCACGCTGCACCGTGTCTCTCAGGACACACAAATGGGGATCATCAAACTGCCGATCACGGATACGCTCCAATAGAGAAGAACGAGCGACCGTGCAAGCCAACACTCTGCTAGGCTCAGAAATATCTAATTCACAAATCGGTTGGCCAAAGCCTGGACATCTAAAGCAAGCGGTCTCTGGCTGACCAGGATATAAGCAAGACTACCCATGCTAGCGGACTTTCTACTCAATGCATCGGCCACTACACTTGGCCTTACCCGGGTCGATATAGATAGTGACATCATAATCC
>NW_017674034.1:100184-111066 GCF_001879085.1 Nicotiana attenuata
TGCAGACTCTATGATCGGTGAACACCTCGCACGTCACGCCATACAAATAGTGCCTCCAAATCTTCAAGGCGTGGACAATGGTTGCCAACTCCAGATCATACACTGGATAGTTCTTCTCATGAATTTTCAACTGCCTCGAAGCATAGGCAATGACCTTGCCATCCTGCATCAACACTGCTCCAAGCCCCACACGGGAAGCATCACAATAAACAGTATAGGGCCTTGAACCTGTGGGCAGAACCAACACTGGTGCCATAGTCAGAGCTGTCTTGAGCTTCTGAAAGCTCGCTTCACACTCATCCGACCATCTGAACTGGGCACCCTTCTGGGTCAATCTGGTCATCGGGGCTGCAATAGATGAGAATCCCTCCACGAACCGTCTGTAGTAGCCTGCCAACCCCAAGAAACTCCGGATCTCTGTAGCTGATGCTGGTCTAGGCCAGTTCTTCACTGCCTCTATCTTCTTTAGGTCCACCTGAGTACCCTCAGCTATTACAACGTGACCCAGGAATGCAACTGAACTCAGCCAGAACTCACACTTGGAGAACTTGGCATATAACTGACATTCCCTCAGAGTCTGAAGAACCACTCTAAGGTGTTGCTCGTGCTCCTCCTGTCTGCGGGAGTACACCAAAATATCATCAATAAAGACTATCACGAACATGTCCAAATATGGCCTGAACACTCGGTTCATCAACTCCATAAATGCTGCTGGGGCATTGGTCAATCCAAATAACATAACCAGGAACTCGTAATGCCCATACCGAGTGCGGAAGGCTGTCTTAGGGACATCGGATGCCCTAATCCTCAACTGATGGTAGCCAGATCGCAAGTCAATCTTGGAGAATACCCTGGCACCCTAAAGCTGGTCGAACAAATCATCAATCCTCGGCAGTGGGTACTTATTCTTGACCGTTACCTTGTTCAATTGCCGGTAATCAATACAGATCCTCATTGACCCATCCTTCTTCTTGACAAATAACACCGGCGCACCCCAAGGAGACACACTGGGTCTAATGAAACCCTTCTCCAGCAAATCCTGCAACTGTTCTTTTAACTCCTTCAACTCCGGCGGGGCCATTCTGTACGGCGGAATAGAAATGGGCTGAGTGCCCGGAACCAGGTCAATACAAAAATCTATATCCCTGTCGGGTGGCATACCCGACAGGTCTGAAGGAAAGACATCGGAAAACTCCCGGACAGTAGGCACAGAGTCTATGGAAGGAACCTCAGCATTGGAATCACGAATATGGGCCAAACAGGCCAGGCACCCCTTCTCGACCATACGTCGAGCCTTCACGTACGATATGACACTACGGGTAGAATGACTTGGAGTCCCTCTCCACTCTAAGCGAGGCATACCCGGTAAAGCTAAAGTCATAGTCTTGGCATGGCAGTCCAAGATAGCGTGATAGGGTGATAGCCAATCCATACCCAGAATGATATCAAAGTCCACCATATCTAAGAGTAATAAGTCTACACGGGTCTCAAGACCCTCAATCACTATGACACACGAACGATGGACTCGGTCGACCACGATAGAGTCACCCACCGGTGTAGACACATATACAGGAATACCCAAAGCATCACTAGGCATAACCAAGCATGGTGCGAAATAAGAGGAAACATATGAATACGTAGACCCTGGATCAAATAGTACCGAAGCACCTCGATCACAAACCAGAACCGTACCTGTGATCACCGCATCTGAGGCCTCTGCCTCTGGTCTAGCCTGGAGAGCATAGCAACGGGGCTGGGCCCCACCACCCTGAGTTGTATCCCTAGGTCGATCTGCTGCTAGCTGACCTCCGCCCCCGGCGGTCTGAGCTCCACCTCTATGGACTCTACCTCCACATCTATGACCTCTGCCTCCACCCCTGGCTGGCTGTGGGGCATCTGGTGCCTGAATCATAGGACGGGGACCCTGCTGCTGAGACTGGGTACCCCTCAATCTCGGGCAAGCTCTCCTGATATGACCATACTCACCACACACATAACATCCCTCCGAACGCTGTGGCCCGCCCTGGCGACCCGAATGACCTCCACAAAAACTCTAAAGTGGCGGTGCACTGATGGGAGCTGGCGGTGCACTGAGTGACTGCTGATCTGAATAATGCCCACGGGAAACATGATCACCTGGGGCACCCTGAGAAACCTGGAGGGCTGACTGGAAAGGCCTGGAAGGCTGACCCCTATCATAAGAATCCCTGCCCCCAGATGAGGCACCACTGAACTGACCTGTGTGACGGGGCCGCTTGTCTGTTCTATGACCACCCCCCTGTGGCAGAACCATCTCGATCCTCTGGGCCACATTGGCCGCCTCCTGAAAAGTAATATCACTCCCCGCCTCTCTGGCCATCTGAAGACGAATAGGCTGGATCAAACCATCAATAAATCTCCTCACCCTCTCCCTCTCAGTGGGGAGTATGACGAGGGCATGGCGAGCTAGATCGATAAACCGGGTCTCATACTGAGTGACCGTCATAGACCCCTGCTGGAGGCGCTCAAACTGCCTCCGATAAGCATCCCTCTGAGTAACGGGGAGAAACTTCTCTAGGAACAACTCTGAAAACTGATCCCAGGTCAAGGACGGCGACCCTGCTGGTCTGGCTAAACAGAAATCCCTCCACCAAGTCTTGGCGGATCCAGATAGACGAAAAGCCGCAAAATCAACTCCATTGGACTCCACAATGCCCATGTTCCGAAGAACCTCGTGGCAGCTATATAAGAAATCCTGGGGGTCCTCCGAAGAAGCTCCGCTGAATGTAGCAGTGAAGAGCTGGGTGAACCTGTCCAGCCTCCACAAAGCATCTGCGGACATAGCCGCTCCATCACCGGCCTGTGCAACTACCCCCGGCTGAACTGCCGCAGCTGGCTGACCCGGTGGAATCTCAGTCTGGGAGCTACCTGCTCTGGAGTACGTGTAGCAGGAGTCTGGGCTCTTCCTCCCGCCTGGGAAGTGGCTGGCGCTACAGGAAGCAATCCTACTCGGGTGACACTCTCCATGAAGCCCACCAACCGGACCAAAGCGTCCTGAAGAACTGGGGTAGCAATAAACCCCTCTAGGACCTGAGCTGGGCCCACCGGAACCGCTGCAGCTGGGGCCGGAACCTCCTCCTCAAGGTCAACCTGGGGCTCCGCCACTGGTGCTGCTTCTTGGGGTTGAGCCCTGCCCCTACCTCGGCCCCTAGCATGGCCACGTCCTCTGCCCCTAGCGGGAGCTGTCTGGGGATCGGACTGCTGATCGGTAGATGAGGAAGCGCGTGTTCTCGCCATCTGCGAAAGAACAGAGTAGAAATTCAATCAGCATTTAGAAACCAAACCGCACGACGAGAAAGAACAAATGAGAGATTTTTCCTAACATAATAGCCTCTGGGGAACAAGTACAGACGTCTCCGTACCGACCCCGCAGACTCTACTGAGTTTGTCCGTGAGTTTTGAGACCTATGTAACCTAGTGCTCTGATACCAACTTGTCACGACCCGGATTTCCCACCATCGGGATCGTGATGGCGCCTACTCGTGGTAGCTAGGCGAGCCAACTCATTTACCTTTCATTAATAAATAAATCTGTTAACAATCTATAGCATCAATAAGAAATATGAAATTTAATAATAATAATAATAGCGGAAGTCAAATTTATAAGTCTGAATCAAAACGCGGAATAGTCAACAATAGCCTCTACCCAAGATTTGGTGTCACATTACTCACGAACCACTAAGAATAAACTAAATACAAAGGTCTGAAAGAATTATAACAGCTGTCTGTCTCGAAAACAATGAGGCAACAGTCAAAAGGAAAACATAAAGAAGAGACGCCGGGCCTGCGGACGCCTGCAAGGCTACCTCAGTCTCGTGAATAGGAAAGTCTGCTCCCGAACTACTGCTGCTGCTGCTCCTCAAACCTGGACCTGTGCAAAAATGCACAGAAGTGTAGCATCAGCACAACCGACCCCATGTGCTGGTAAGTGTCTAGCCTAACCCCGGCGAAGTAGTGACGAGGCTAGACTGGACATCACATAAACCTGTGCAGTTATAAATATACAACGGAAACAAAATACCAAACAACTAGTAACGTGGGAGGGGGAAAACATGCTGTGGGGAGATACAATATTAACAGCAATCCAGAGTAAGAACTAAACAGCTTAGGTTCACAATGAACAAAGAATCAATACTCAATTACAAACACATAGCCCCAATAACTGTTGCGGCGTGCAACCCGCTCCATAATTACTATTGTTGCGGCGTGCAACCCGCTCCACAAATACCACTGTTGCGGCGTGCAACCCGACCCATATCATTTATCATGTATAATTGTTGCGGCGCGCAACCCAACCCATATCATTTATCATGTATAATTGTTGCGGCGCGCAACCCGATCCTCACCTTTTACTGTTGCGGCGTGCAACCCGATCCTCAATACCATTTAACAGTCCGACTCCCCAAACAACAGACACAATTAAGGGGCATAAAAATAAGTAAATATTTGACAAACATCCCGGCAAAGGAACAACTAACAACGCTTTCTCTTTCTTACTTTTCTTATCTTATGATTCGCTCTACTATTTTGAGCCAACGCTCCAAGGAATCAAGTCATTTCGTATAATTTCAATATTCGTATCACAATTCGAGCCTATGCTCCCAGGAATCAAATGATCATGTTACCGTTCACATGTTATTCACAACATATAGAAATCCTCCCATAAACACGGAGTTCACAACCAAGTCATGATAATCACGTTATAAGGACTCACGGTCATGCTAGACTCCAATGTATAGATACTCGTCACCATGCCTATACATCGTACTCGATCACATAGCAATTAGCAACAAGACTCAACTCTTATTCCCTCAAGCTAGGGTTAAACCAAACACTTACCTCAAAGCCTTGAAATCCACTTAATCCTCAACTATTGCTTTACCTCGCGGTTCCACCTCCAATTCGCTCGAATCTAATCACACATTGCTCAATTACTTTAATAAACATTATATGAATCAATTTGGATGCATAAAAAATGAGTTTCCCAAGTTTTTTTCAAAAATTCCAAAATTGCCCCCGGGCTCACGTGGTCAAAACTCGAGGTTCGAACCAAAATCCGGTTACCCATTCCCCCACGAGTTCAAATATATAATTTGTTTTGAAATCGGACCTTAAATCGAGGTACAACTCCCCAATTTACGGAAAACCTAGGTTCCACCCAAAAACCCCAATTTCACCCATGAAAATCCTTGATTTCAAGTGGAAAACATGTTTAATGATGTTAAAAGTTGAAAGAATTGAGTAAAAATCAACTTACAAATAATTTGGGATGAAGTTTGCTCTTGAAAAATCGCCTATGGTGTTTGGGTTTGAAAGAATGGTGAAAAGTGATGAAAATTCGACCAAGTATAAAATTTGCTGGGCCTCGAATATGGCAATTGCGAACCATACAGGGCTGGGAATTGCGACATTCTTAGTTCGCATTTGCGAACCCATGTCTGGTGGCAAGGTTTCGCTTTTGCGAACATTCGATCGCATTTGCGACCAGGGCCACCTCGCATTTGCGAGCCAATGGATCGCATTTGCGATCCCAAGCCTTTTCCCCAGACTTCGCATTTGCGAAGTGTTGATCACATTTGCGACAGTGCCCCATTTTCCCAGACTTCGCAATTGCGAGTCTTCCCTTCGCATTTGCGAAAATTGCAGAAGCCAGCATACCAGATTTTTTAAAACATGAGAAATGCAATCCGATGCCTATCCAAAACTCACCCGAGCCCTCAGGGCTCCAAACCAAACATGCATACAACCTCAAAAACATCCTACGGACTTGCTCGTGTGATCAAATCGCCAAAATAACATCAAAATCATTGAATCAAGCCTCAAATTCATGATTTTTCTTCTAAACTTCATAAACTGTCAAACTTGGAACTTATAGTCCGAAACACGTCAAACGACGTCCGATTTCGACCAAACTTTACAGAAAGCGCTTAATACATATTTAAGACTTGTACCGGGCGTCGGAACCAAAATACGAGCCCGATACCATAGTCTTTTAATCAATTTTTATTTCCATTTTCCTTAATATTTTCAGAAAAATAATTTCACGGAAAAATTCATATCTCGGGCTCTAGACCTCGGAATTCGATTCCGGGCACATGCCCGAGTCCCATATTTTTCTACGGACCTTCCGGGATCGTCCAATCTCGGGTCCGGGTCCGTTTACCAAAAATGTTGACCAAAGTCAACTATAATCATATTAATATCAAAATTCTTCAAATTTTTCACGGAATTCACATATTTCAACATAACAGCTTTCCGGCTACGCGCCCGGACTGCGCACGCAAATCGAGGCAAGTAAAAAATGAGGTTTTAAGGCCTCGAAAGCACGGAATGGATGAGGAAATAGGTGATGACCCTTTGGGTCGTCACAATTATACGCGATCGCGATCGCGATCGTGTAGGCTTATTTGGGCACTGGTGAAATTTTACTATATGCATTCAGCTAGAGTATGCGATCGCGTAGGTTAGGCCAGGCAAACCATCGCGAACGCGTGGGCTAGGTCGCGTTCGCAAAGAGGAGAGGAGCAGACTGGAACCCCACGCATTTGGTCTATGCGTTCGCAGAAGGGGAGTCGCGTTCGTGAAGCTTGGGGTCAGTTAGGCATCGTGTTTGCAAGTGGTACCTCGCGTTCGTGTAGTAGGCTTTTGGCTGCAGAATTGTTTGTGCTACGCAAAAGCGAGAGGAGGGTCGCATTCGCGAAGAAGGGTCACCTGGGCAGAAACTTAAATATTTCAAAATGAGTGTTTGAGTTCATATCACAAATTTGATTTTCGGAGCTCGGTGGGAGGCGATTCTTGGATAGATTTTCAAGTGGGTGATTGGGGTAAGTGATTCTTACTAAGTTTTGGTTAAATTCCAAGTTTAAGTCTTTGATTTCATCATTTAATTAGTGATTTGGGGTGAAAAATTAGGAGAAAATGGAGGAATGTTCTCTGACCGAATTTTGGGGATTTGATCGAGATTTTGGTATTGGATTTGAGTAATTTTGATATGGGTGGACTCGTGATTGAATGGGTATTTAGATTTTGTGACTTTTATCGGACCCCAAGACGGGCCCCGGGACCGACTTTTTGAGTTGACTTTTTTATTTTGATTATGAACTTAGCATTTTCTTATGGAATTGATTCCTTTAGCTCGTTTTGATTGTATCGAACTATTTGTGACTAGATTCGAGGTATTTGGAGGCCGATTCGGGAGGCAAGGGCTTGTCAGAGTAGGGATTTGCACAGTTTGAGATAAGTAACACTTCTAAACTTGGTTTTGAGGGTGTGACACCCCGAATTTCGTGTTATGTAATTGGTGTTGAGGTGACGCATGTGCTAGGTGACGGACACGTAGACGTGCACCGTGACTTGGTCAATTGCACTGGACTGAATAGTTGTTAAATCTTGTTAATACCAGTATTTTTACCATGTGTTAGACCTATTGAGTTGTCAGTCATGTTAGAAATCCTGCTTAGGCTATGTGTTTGTACTATTGGAACCCACAGTGGTCGTTCTTTGCTGCTGAATTAATTGCTTAATCTGCCAATTTGTACTCAGTCACAGTTATTATTTGCATAATATGACTCAGTCTCTATTGTCCTTATTTGATACATCATATCATCATTGTTTGGGCTGAATATCATGATTCTAGTGAGCCCGAGAGGCTGGAGAGATTTTCGATTGAGTAAGGCTGAGGGTATATTGTGTGTGGTATTTATGGGATCGGGCTGCACGCTGCAGCGGGTTTTATTGGTTCATGCCAAGATTTGGCTTATTATAGCGCTTGGGCTGGATCGGCCCCTCCGGGGTCTGCACATCTACAGTGGGTGTAATGCTAGCACTTATTTGCATTTGGGTTGGATTTGCCCTAGTTTATTTGCATATGGGTTGGATATGCCTGATTTATTTGCATTCGGGCTGGATCTGCCCTGGACTAGATCTGCCCTGTTATGTGTTAAATTTTGTTGTAAAATCTGAAAGCATGTCTAAATTCTTGTTGAAAACATGTCTAAATTCTTGTACCTTCACTTGTAGATTATGAATTTCTAAGATATCACTATCATATTTTCTGTACTATTAAATGTTGAAATAATAGGACTCTCCATTACTTTCAGTCCAGAGGTTAGATTTGTTACTTATTGAGTTAGTTGTACTCACGCTACACCCTACACCTCGTGTGCAGATCCATGTGCTTTACGTCGCGACGATTGTTTATTTGCAGAGTCCAGACCTTCAGAGATCATCGAGGTAGCTGCTTGGCGTCCGCAGACCTTGACTCTGCTCCCTTATCTTTTAGTTTATTTTTCAGTTTTACTTTCTAGACAGTGTACTAGACTATGTCTTTATGTAGATGCTCATGTACTCAGTGACACCCCGGTTTGGGAGAGATTATGTATTGAGTTATGATTTTCTATCATGTTTTAAGAGATTTTCCTTTAATTGAACTATTTTAGTATCTTTCAAAGAGTAAAAGTGTTGGAATTATTTGAGTAGTCGGCTTGCCTAGTACTATGATAGGCACCATCACGACGGATTGGTTTTGGGTCGTGACTTGTTGATGTCAACTTGTGAGTTAGCATCGATCGGGTCAGTGATTGGGACACCATTAGGATCAACAGGGGGTACATCATTGCTTGGCACTACATTGTTGTTCTCAGCGTGGTGGCCTGACTTAGCGTCAGCGTTCAAGTGAGCAGATTGAGAATTTGACATTTTTAGATTAACTTGAAATCAAACTTTAAAGAGCAAGTGTAAATATGGTGTGTTATGAAGATTCGTATTAAATCACCACTTATCCTTAGCCCCACGGAGGGCCCCAAATCGTTTACGCTTATAATGAGTAACAATTCAATTTATACGGAGTTAAAGGATATGTGATTTAATTTAACACGAATGAACCATGAACCAACAAATAATTGAATTAAAAAAATTAGAGTGATCAAACCAATGTAATGGATGAACAAGTCTAGCTTTGTAATGGACGTTTGAAATCTGTCCCGATTTAACCCTCGGAACGAGTTCGGTTACAACTCAATAACCATGCAAATGAAGAACACTTTGAATAGTAGCTAAAGAACAAAAATATTACTTTATTGCTTTGATATGCGTGCCAACAGTGGTCCCTAAAATACAAAAGTTCTCCCCTTTATATAGTAGGGTAGTTTCAATCCTAGTACAAGTCTAAATAAGTTAAAAAAATCTTTGGCTTCTAGTAAACGTTATTACGCAGTTGATACCGGGCGAGATTTGTGCCGTAATATCCGGTGGTGAGCATATATTTACGCCCATGGGATTCTGCACCAAAGCTACTGGGTTCGGCCGAACCCGTAAGCAGAAGCCTAGCTCCGCCCCTGTCTAGAAGTTTACCTTCTTTTTCTACGGCCCTCATTTATAACCAACAATTGATCCCATTGGCTTTTCGCCTCAAATGGAGGAATTAGGAATTTGTTTGCCTTAACTGGAAGGAAATAATCCATTGGATTGAAGGCTTGCCATTCACGAAACTTTTCACTTCCAGATATGTTTGTTGAGAAATAGATGAAGGTCATTTGAAGATCACAGGAAAAAACAAAAACAAAAGAAAAAGACGAATTTTTACAACAGCATGAGAAAAAGTGCGAGAGAAGTAGGTAAAAAGAACTGTTATGTCATTGTTTTGTCATAGTAGAAAGAAACGGTGCTCGTTCACATATATGATATTTCTATGTTACCAAGTGGGTTGTAGCAGCTAAAGTTAATTGTCTTAGAAATTATGTCATGAAATGAAGTTATAAGAATATGGAGTGAGAATTAATTCTTAAAAAATTTATCAATCACCTGATTAATAATCGGAAAATATGACTTAAGGGAAAAATAACATATCTCACTGTCTAAAAAGACCGGTAAATAGCCTCAACATTTTGAAAGGATGTGTATCCAATAAGTAATTCTTTTACAAGAATAAAAAGGACGCCTTTAGCATAATTTTCAGTAGGGGTGTACAGAAGAATTCGACAAACCGCACCAACCCGATAATCCGAGTCAAATCGAGAGAAAAAATCGACTATGGTTTGGTCATTTGGTTTGGTGTTGGAAAAAAAAAACCAGACCATAATTGGTTTGGTTTGGTTTTAACTAAAGAAAGTCAAACCGAAACCAAACCAACCCGACATTACATATATTGAAATTTTAGATATATTTAATATATAAATATACTTATTGTGATGTAATTTATAAATATTTCTTAAATTTTTTCATAATTTTATCTTTTAAGGTATTATTTCAAGGTTGGACTTAGAACTTTTGAATGTTCCAATTAGTTTCATAGCCATTAATATTAGTAAATTAAATAATTCTAACACAATCACAAACCAAAATCAAATCAATACTAATGCTAACAAAAGACATTCAATTCAATACTACGAACGGGAATGTGTTGAATATCTATTATTTGCTTTGCAATAATTTAGATAAAACTGCATAAACCTATTTTTATTTTTTCTTTAGCGTTTAGTCATGTAATTAATACTCCCTTATTAGTCTATTTATTTTAACATGATTTAGTATTTTTAGATTATGTCTATTTTTATTATGGCTTTTTAATTAGCAATATTTATATTATATAGTTTTATTGTCTTTATTGTTGAATATTTTAGGATAATGCCATGGCACATCTCATATTTTGTATTATTTTCTTGGAGAATACTTTATATAGTTGTATCTCACTAGGATTAAAGAAATATTTTGAGTACAAGTTATATGTTTGTTCTACGAAGATTTTACCGGAAAAAAAAACCCGAAAAATCCGAAAATCCGAGAAAACCCGAGATTGAAAAATCCGAGTTTTATTGGTTTGGTTTGGTCTTTAGATTTAATAACCC